>NW_015505238.1:965686-1016823 GCF_001515645.1 Sinocyclocheilus grahami
GGCAAATTTTTGATCAGAATTCTTGATTATTGATCAGAAGGTGCTCCTTAATTTTTTTAATTAGGAGGACAAGTGCTCCTGATTACAAGAAAAACACTGCTCTTAAACTTGGTGTGTGACAGGTATGGCTTTGGAATGGGGTTTGGCCGAGGTTTTTTTTTTTGCTTTAACCCCTGACTACTCTACTACAACAATTATTACGTTTGTTTAAAAGAATAATCACACAATACGCTATTTCTTCCATGTTTTAATTTTAATAATAAACCCTCCTTTGAGTTTACTGTGGGAGTACTACACTCAACCAACACTAGGGAAGGCAGTTTTTGTCGGAGCCCTTGTTGTTCTTAATTTTGACGTTAATTTTCATTTTTACACCAGACATATATATCGGTTCAAAATATCGGTTATCGGTATACTTGAGCTGTAATAATCTGTATCGGCCTTGAAAAACACATATCAGTCAACCCCTAGTAGACAGTGTAACACTGGTTTTGCTTGGTTTCACAGAACTAATCGTTGCCTGGGTTGCATACGTATGTGTGGGGCGGAGCTATCAAAATAGGGGCGAGACACTTTTGGGGTAGGGGCGTGTTTGTTTTGGTGATTTGAAATGTCAGCATTGGCTACCAGAAATCACTTACCCCACCTTTAAACAATGTTATGATGTAAAATGAATAAATACTTCAGATTTTGCATTATTTCTAGGTCACTAATCAAATGCAAGTTTGTGATATTGATCTGTGTTCTGAAATTCTGAAACGTCTATACATTTTTCATTTCTATACATGGTATCAGACTTTTGAACTCCACCTGCAAACTACTGCCTGTCTGAGTATGAATGTTAGGTCAAATAAAACACTTGAAAATGTTGAAAAGAGAGAAACAACAGCCACCAAGTAAATGGCAACATTAACACAAACATACAGACAGTCACTTTGAATATCAGATGTATGGTGGAAAATTTCAACTAACCAGATGAAGCACAACATCAACTACAGTACAACAAATAAATGCATATTGATGCTCGCCAACAACATTCACATTTGTCTTTGTGCATTAGGTTACCGTTTCAACTCAAATATAATGAATATCAACATGTTTTCCATGCAAAATGATTGGACATAACAACTCCGTATAAACACAATACGAGCAAGCATAAAAAATGGTCCAAGGACGGAACCTTGCATACACCTACAATCTCACATCACTGTAATACACTGGTGATACACAGTGAAAGAGAGACTGGTTTTTAGGGTTTACCGTGAGAAGGCAAATTGAGGAGCAGGGCTGTCCTAGGCCTACTTTCAGACTTTGCTTCCTGTTTGAATCCTGTCTCAATTCCTGTTTAGGAAAGGTGGATGAAGGATAGGCTAGTAATTCTATGTTTGTAATTCACTAGTCCTTCAATGTGAATGCAACCCATATGAAGCACTAAGAGTTATGGGGCTTGGTCCAATGGTTAATTTCTGTTGAAATCCAATTCCAACAGCTGGAACGTCATGCACTTTGCGACATTAGTCATACGCTCTTAAAATAGCATTTTTAGTATTGAACTCGTTCATTCATATTGTCAGGGGGAAGTGAATCTTGTACCAACCAAATCCAAGACCAAAAGCTCACTCACATGCAGCATGTGGTGATTTGTACTGGGCAAAAGCCTGCAGGCAGAACTGTGGTACCTCTGAAGTAAGGGATGTAGTTGTGGTGTTGGAGCAAATCCAGAGTAGTGGGGTTGAGGGGCAGGGCCACACCACCACTCCCTGCCTGTGGTGTGTTTCTACCACTGCCGCAGTACAAAGGCAGTGGGGAGGAGCCTCTGGCACTACCATGGGCACTACTCCTCCCCGAAGTTGGAACAGGCAACACATTTTCTGGATGAGTGGTGTATTTGACACTCAGATATTGCTCTGATCAAGAGACCCAGACGGTCAGGGAAGAATGGCAATAATATGAGATCAGCAACTATACTTAAAAACCAAATGATTCTTGAATTACTTTCTTCCATGAAATTCTGTATCAAATCAGTTTATTGTGGTTAAAAATGTCATTTTAGAAAGGAATGCTTTAGCTCTGTTCCACATCTTAGTGAACTGCCTCGCTACCTACTGTTTTTACAACCTGCATTGAATCTCTTAAGTGATTGATTTGGAATGCTGTACAAAAGATGATTTCAATACGATGTTGAAAACAGTTGTGATGCTTAATACTTTTGTTAATAAATTTTTTCTGATTCATTCAGTCATGGTGGTGCTTCTTAATATTTTTTATGATAATTTTTTTGATGAACAGAAGTTCAAAAGAAATCTAAATAATATAGAAATCTTTAGTGACATTTTTGTTTAGTATATAATAGATACATACACTATATATACAAAAGTATTGGGGCACCCCCTTCTTTAGAATAGAAAAAGGCACTTCCAAAACTGTGAAAACAAAGATGGAAACTAGGGGTGTGCGATATTGACAAAAAAATTATATCTCGATATTTTCTGGGACTTTATCGATAACGATAATTAAACGATATTTTGCTGAGTGTGTTATTGTGCTGGTATCTTAAGGACTGCCGAAGACAGCTGACTCCTAATGTTTTTAATATTCTTCATATTCTGTGTGGTGGTCAGTTCATACTGATAGAAATTAATCTTTTCCAATAAGTTTAAACTGATTTTTGCATTTTATGGGCATTTTTACCTTTATAAAGCAATTTTTTCTAAAAGTGTCCATTATCTTTTGAGTCAAATTCTTACATTTAATCAGGGAATTAGAATAATAAGACATTTGGGCTTTACCAAGCAAATTAAATCAACATAGAAGCTGCATCTGAAGTGGCATTTAGATGCATTTACACACATGTATTTTGTTTAATGCAAGACATGAACACATTTAACCTGCAATTACAAATGCATAAATAATGTCTTGATATATTAAACATAAAACGTTGAATACTGATATTTGAAATGATTTAAAACATGAAAAAATCAAAAAGAAAAGAAAGAAAAAGCCAAAATTTGAAATTAAAACCGCCAGCAAATCACTGTTAATAAGTGAGTCATTGCGATTGAACCGAATCATTTAAACGGTTGATTCATTCAAGAACAAAACACCGTCATGATGCTCAGAGACACAAAACAGCACTGTGGCTGTATTCGGAATGATTTTTGTTGGCGAAATAGAGCAAAAACAAGCAATATGGTGTCTAAAACGCAAGTCTCTTAATTAACTTATTGTTTATTGAATTCAATGTCACATTTGTAATCATGGTAATTTTTGGAGAAAAACGGCACTCTTCGTGTGAAATTGAATAACTATATGAAGTGGTATAAATATATAAATTTTCTGCCATCATGTCTTGAATTTGTGATCATTCTAAATGCATTTGAATAGGCTGAATCATGCAGTGAAAGAAAACACACTAAATGTGCACACACACTAGTCTAGGTTTAACGTAATGTATGCGTGCGCTCTGTAGGGATGTTTTGTTAAATCGCACATCGTTAACACAACAATTACGATATTATCGCAGACGATATATATCGCACACCCCTAATGGAAACATAATTCATGTATTTAAAAATTGTATTTCCATCTCTGTTGCAACAGTTTTGGAAGTGTCTAACTGTACCCATATGTACAAGTCATTGGTGTTTGACGATGAGTTTTTGGCTCAAGGCAGAGGTGCAGCGAGGATTAGGACTTTGCTTTCTGCAAACCAGTCAAGTTCTTCCACATTGACTGAATCAATCATTTCTTTTTGAACCCTGCCTTATACACAGAGGCATTGTCATGCTAGAATAGAAAAGGGTCCTGTCCAAACTGTTGCTATAAAATTAGAAGAACACAATTCCCTAAAATATCATTAGCTGCTTAAACATTAAAATTTGTACTCATGGAAATTACTAAAGTAGTCAAACCTGTTCATTAGAAGGGGGTGTCCCAATACTTTTGGCAATATAGTGTAGTTACACAATAACTGTGCAGGTATGAATGACTTTGTGTCCATAAGTTTCATCATGTATGTGGAGGGATACCTGGTCTGCTGTAGGTCTGAGGTGAGCGGGAAGGCGTATAGCGGCCATAACCCCCTAAAGAGCTGTTGGAGCTGGGGCTGGAGGGCCTCCTCTGCCGGGGAGACTTTTCCCCATCTCCCTAGAATCAAACAGACAGTTTTTCAGCATGAAATTGAAAGCATTAGACAATTAACAATGTTAAACGGTAATCACTATGGCCCTGGGACACACAGGAGGGCTATAAAGCTGCAAAAGAAACACAGATGTGACCAGTTTGCAATAATCAGTCCTAACTAGAAATAGGCTGATCATTGAGTGATTACACCACAGAGTTTTCAAACTGAAGATGGTGAAAAACACACAATACTGTTCATGTCTCCAAACCACAACTGTTCTACTCCACAAACAAGGTCTCATTCACTAATCGTGCACATATTTGTGTGTGAAAATGTGTGTAAAATGGTTTCATCACGTAATAAGTACAAGTAACAATCTGTCCAGATTCTGAATAAAAATTAGATGTGTACATATATACAGTGTATATTGTAAGGCATGATTAGTGAACAAGACCCAATGAAACAATAATGGGTCCTGTTTCTTCATGTTAACGCTACTATACCTCGGTTGGAGTGGGGGTGAGTTGCTGAGGTGACTGTAAACAAAGAAAGCAAATGAGTAAAATGGACTTGAATGCAATGATAGATATGTCCATGAAAAAAAATTAGATTTCCCCCTAAGTTACACGACTGAAACTACTGTAACACTTCAACGAATTAGCAAAATTATGATTTTTGGCCAAGCCATGTTGCAATGAAGCTGGATGATGAGTAAAGATGATTACATTTAAAAATGGCACTATTTTAACAAATTAATACTGTAGCTGTTGCATGAGTAATTATGCAATTCTTTTGCTTTTAAGACACCTATCAAGATAAAAAAAAGTGTCAAAAATCGGAAACATCAAATATAAGACATGTATATGTTATTCCCTCATGTAAGCCTGTATTAGGGAGTGTATTTGTACCTCTCCAAAAGTCCTGTCCTCCACAGGGTAGCTCACATAGGGTGAGTATGAGAGCATGTCAGGTCTGTCAATGTTGTAGATCGCTTTGATTTTAGGAAGAGCAGCCAGGTCCTTGTAGTCCAGAAGTTCATCACCCAGCTTTGCCTTAAGAAAGAGCAACATTATGGCTTTAAAACTCTCTCTACACATATAGTTATTTGTAGGCTTGTGTGTTGCTGCCCACTGGTGGTGATCTTGAACAAATTAAAATCAATAAAGAAAAGAATCATTTTCAAATGCACTTACATAGATAACTCTGCTAGGGGAACCTGATGTACTGGAGGCAGGAGCAGAGGTGATGCTCTCAGAGGATGTTCTAGTCACCTGGAAACAAAAACAAGGTGTGAAAAACAAAAACAATAAAAGGAACAGCAACAAAAAGGCATTTTGTTGACTCAATTTAAACCCTGTACGAAGTAACATGAGTGATTATAGCACAATTCCAATGTGGCTATTACTATTGGGCGGCACTAACAACAGTTTATCAGTTTTCACAAGGTTATGAAGGAATCAACAGAAAGGTAGAAAAGGTTTTGCCGTTAGGACAGAACAATACTTTTTTTCAGTGTTGTACAGGAACAGATATAACACAGTATAATGCAATAAAAAAAATTAAAATAATCTGTATTTTGTCAGGAAAAAGTAAACAAACATGCTATAGTAAATAGTTTTTTTATTATCCTCATTAAACCTATAAAGGTTTGGTTATAGATTTATTAATATATATTGTAAGAAAGTAATATAAGAAATATTCTCTAAAAAGGCTTATTATTTAAGTCAATGTATCTTGCACTGATGCATGGACGAGACATTTAAATGGACCAGACAAATTCTTATTGAGAAATTGTTTTTTTTTTTTTTCAGTTTAAATGGCATATAGGACAAATGGTAGATTACTGTAAATTGCACACTTAAGGGAAAATGATCTGTAATTTTTTTAATCAACAAACAATAAGCTATCATGAAAAAAAAAAAACAGTGAGTATCTTATTACAATAATACGAAAGATTTATTTGTGATTTTATTTATAAGTAATGCATTCAGGGTTGCTTCACAGTGTCTTCTCTATAGCCACACACTCATTTTATAGTACTTGTCCAGACGATGTTAAAACCTGTTATTTGGTTCCTGATTTCTACTGGGTGGGAGTGGTGGTAGCCTACGGTAGCCTGACAGCCCCATTTTGGACTTTAGTGAGCATTCTATTAAAACTAAAAGCAGGTTGGGAAGTAAGCCCATGCAGAGGGGAGAGGGCCGCATGTCACAAACCTGCACAGGTACATTGGAATGGAGATCACTGAGCTGAATCCGCACTTGTTTCTGCAGGGAAAGGGTTGTTACAGAGAAGCGCTTCCACATACTGCATATCACCTTTATTTAACTACCTGGATTTCCTGTTAAATGATTTTGCGTAATATATTTCAGAGCATGTCAGCTACCTAAACCAGAGCTCATTTTTTAATTTGTAACATATTAAGGATAAAATTTAAATCCCACACCTCTGCTGACTGTCTTTTTAGGGTCCGTCACTGACTCTAGACTTTAGTCTTTAATGACATTCAAGTCAATAAAAATTGTGGATCCGCTGATAGCAGTGTTTATTTGCGTTGATTTAGTGCCTGATTATCTTAAGAAATTTTGCTAATCTTTTAACAGCACAACCATGCAAAATTTACATAGAGAAATTCTCCAACTTGCAGGATGGTTCTATGAGCTAGACACGCCAGACTACTGCAATCGTACATATTTTACTGGGACTGTACAACATCTCTCCACCACCGTGATCCAGGCACCATAATCAGCACTATAAAAGCCAAAAGTGCACTCGACAACAACATGCATCTCAACACTTGCTCAATTACAACACTTCTCCATTACTTCATGAATAACGGCTGCCATGACCAACTATTCCATAATTTTTCTTAAGCAAAATGTATTTGAAATACTGTCAACCCATTTTCTGTGGGCTAAAGTATTGAGTTTTTAGAGTAAGGTGGATTATATAATAAGCCTAATTTAAAAACAAGCCAATGACTCTGTTTCAGATCATTTACTCCGTTTAGTAAATTGCAGGTATATTAGATGCAGGTTTCTGTGCTGCAACGTTTTAGTGAATTCACTCCCCATGTCTTCAGTCACAGTTTTACAATTTGCTTGGATTTACCTTACTCTTCTCCTCCATACGCGCTGCCTGTCTGCAAGGAGGATGCCAGATGGAAGAACCTGTGAAAGAGAAAACCAAAAATAACTTGCAAGTCCATGTAAAAAAAATATGCAGGCTTTAAGAAGTATTTCACCCAGCACAATATTCACAAGTATAGTACATCACATTAATTATAACATGATTAATTACATCCTTGAAATCAGGTAGACAAAAACTTAAAGTCAGTATGATTAATTTTTAAAAGAAATTAATACTTTTATTCACTAAGGATGCTTTATATTAACACTAAACAGCACAACCATTTTGAACAGGAATAATAACAAGAAATATTACTTTAGCACCAAATTAGCATATCAGAATGATTTCTGAATGATCATGTGACACTGCAGGCTGCTAAAAATGGAGCTTTGCCATCACAGGAATACATTCTAAAAAATATTATTAAAATAGAACACATTTTAAAATTGTTATATTTTTCACAGGGGTTTTTTGGCTGTATTTTTATCAAATAAATGCAACCTTGGTGGCACTTCAAAAACATTTTAAAAAAGAACAGTAGTTTACATTTTTAAGTGGGGCTTAAATACTTTTTGTGCTCACTGTATCTTTAAAATATCTCTGTTCTTAATTCAACAAACATATTTCACATAACTCATCTCCCTGAGGAGTTAGCATGTTCATATATACTACCATATCAACTGGCATTCATAAACTAAGTAACACAATCATTCACACTTTGAATGAGTCAGCAGTCTTTCATTTTATTTTAGGCAGACTGAAAAAAAAGCTTCTAACTGATTCTGCTTTCAAAAAGCACATCTGGCTATAAATCTCCTTTAAATCACTGCACAGAGTTCAACGAGATACTGAAGTATTGCAACGTTTGAGGTGGGACACAAGAGAATAAATAAAACCATATTTATCGTATGATGTCAAATGTGTGTTTTCTTCTTTATAATTTAAGACACCTCAACTATGGAATGTATTCAGGTTTTGGATGTGACTGGTTTGAGCTGGTCTATTCTTTCGCTGTTTAAAATACAAAACAAACTATCCATTCTTGTATTTGTCAGTACAGATGTATTTTTTAAGCATAAAACTCCAAGTACACTAATACATATGATTCAAAAATCCTTGTCAGTAGTCATCAGTTTTGTCTGTGCCTGTCTGTCTGGTATCATGCTCAAAATTTATAGGACTGCAGAGGAAAATGTTTCATGCAGCATTCTCACACAAATCATCAAATTAAATGTATCTCCTCAACCGTAACTTTTGCTAAGCGCAGCCAACAAATACATTTTTTTATATTATACTTTTGTTGAATATAATCTGTAAAAGGTTGACACATTAATTGTCACATTAAAATAATTTACAAATAAAATAGAAGCAATATTCATTGTTTTGAAGTATTTGTTTTAATAAAACATCAGCCAATTCCAGTATCTGAAGCAAATCATGCAAATTTGATGATGCTTAAATTACCTTGCAGGTACATCTCCTCCCCCTCCCCAAACATCTGGTTACAACATGCACATCTGGCACATGTGGGATGATAGTGTTTTTCTCCAGCCTGCAGATAAACACAAAGCAGAACACATATCAGTCACTCACCTTTTTATATTTTTATATACTCATATTGGGGGATTATTAAGACTACATTTGTCTTAATTCTCTTGACAATGTAATTAACTGATTTATTCCTCAAATAATTCACTTTATTTGCAGTTCCAAATGCTAATTTGATAGCGGTAGGAAGGGGGACACCATCTGCAGTAACTGTGTCTGAACAGTAGAGGGACCACAGATGCAAAGCTGGCTATCATTACATTACCATTCAAAGGTTTGGGGTTTGGTAAGAATTTTTGAAAGTATAGACTCAACTTTAGTGTCATGTGATCCTTAAAAAATCATTCTAATATGTTGATTTGATTCTCAGGAAACATTTCCTATTGAAAACAGCTGTGCTATATATTTTTATGGATTTTCTTTAATAGAAATTTCATTTTTTTTTTTTTTATATAAGTCATGTTTTAATCAGATGTCTTTACTGTCAACTTTAGATCAATTTAATGTGTCCTTACTGAGTAAAAGCATTCATGTAAAAAAAAAAAAAAATTATATATATATATCTCTTACTGATCCCAAACATTTGCATGGTTGTGTACTATCACCAAAAGAGAAAGAGATAAAGTATTGTCCTTTTCGATCTTATTCTCTCTAGCTTTCTATTAATTCATCTGGTTATCAATCATTTTAGTGTTTCTTAAGAGCTCTGTCGGGCTGTAATTTTGCAGTATTCCTTTAAATATTTGGTGTCCTTTCAAAGTTAGATTTAGTTCACGAGGTAAATAGCTCCGTCCACCCTGAAAGAGCACACATTAGTAAAATCAATCTTTTATATTTTCCTGTCATCCATTAGATTCCTGTCATCCATTTTTCATCAACCTTCATCAAGTACTAAAAGACTCATCTATGATTGGAAATTTTCAGCATGCTGTCACACTCCTTTTAGTGTTCAGCACAGCTGTAGATTTAACTTCTCATGTATCAAAACATGCACTGGAAAATCTCCTCAGCCCCTCCCCCCTCTCCATTCACTTTCAGCACAGTGACAGTCTTGCCACTCAAAATGTCATGACATTTCAGGCTCAGATACAATTCCCAATAAATGCTACAGAGTAAATAGGACCTGCAAATCATGCTCTGTGCTCTCTTTCTGTTACATACTTTACAACAACAACAAATGGAACAAGCTGTTTAAAAATCCCCTCAAATACACAATAAAATCCTTTACCTTTGATTACCTCAGTACCCCGATGCTGTCTAGGCTTGTGACCTGACGTTACTCCTGAAAGGTGGGCTAATTATTCTTGCTAACATTAGGATACTTGTATCAACTAGCCTTCAGTTCATGTAAAAAATGTTGCCGGGGGCAAAAAAAAAAAAAAAGGCCAAGATATTGTTTTGCATGACTTCATTTTAAATCTACTCAAAGCACTTGGCAAAGAAACTGTGCAGTTAAAACTACCATCCTAAACCATGATGTCACACAGTGACTATCTAATTTTGGGTTACCGAGAGCAAGTGGCAGTGCCAATGGGACAGTCACTATAGCAACAGTGTCCCACTCCTGACACACACACACACACACACAGATACACTTATTTATAGAGCTTTAAAGTACACAAAGCTGTAGATCTTTATGTATATGTGACAGATATGAAATGCACACCTAACTTAAGTATTTTTACAAGCAACATTTACTCATACGAGACCACTAATGGGAAACTTAGCAGATGCAAAGAACAACTACATCAATAGGGTGCTTGTTAGGGTGTAACAAAATAGCTGTTTAAAGAAAAATGAGGAAGCGTTTGCATGCAAGAACAAAACTGAGTGAACAAAACAGAAAGAGTAAAAAGGAGACGCAAAATGAGGAGATATATTGTACTGTACTGTAATTAGGCTTCAGATGGGTTGTGAATTGACTGTCTGAGATTGTCTTCGTAAGCACCCACTCATCTTCTGCCCCCTCCAACACTTAAAAATAAAGGTGCTTAAAAGGTTCTTCACAGAGATGCCATAGAAGAACCATTTTTGGTTCCACAAAGAACCATTCAGTCAAAGTTTCTTTAAAGAACCATCACTTTCTTAACTTTTAATAATCTAAAGAACCTTCTTTAACCACAAAGAACCTTTTGTGAAACAGAAAGTTTCTTCAAATGTTATAGGTTCTTTAAGGAACCATTTAGACAAAAAGGTTCTTCTATGGCATCGTGAAGCACCTTTATTTCTAAGAGAGAACATGACCACTGCGATTACAGAGTACCAGCCTGAAGCTCTCAGATGACAATAAAAGCCTTTCACATGAACTCAAAGCAAAGATATGATCAAACTCAACCAAGTCTTGCTATAAAGTCAACATGAAATGGCATTAACAAGCCATTTTATTCATATTTCAGAGTGAAACGGAATATGGAGAAAATGGCTTTATTTCTCCATTTACTTTGAGACATCTTGGTTTTTATGCTAGTGCACTCTTTAAAGTTGACCATTGTTTTTGCCGAAATGCACATTTAACTTTTTTTAGTTAAATGGATAAAAAAAATGATGACTCATCCTGCACTGCAGATTTTGTCCAATCAAATGTTCTCTAGCATGAGAATGTCCCTCCCCCTCATTCATGGCTGTTATGCAACTAAACCCTATTGGCTATTTAAAAAGATTAACCCTTCAATATGTCCTGCACAAAGTGTTTTTAGTTTTAATGAAAAACATTTTCATTAATTTTTGGAATAGAGCTGAAAAAATTTAAATATAAATATTACAATTACAAATTTGAATGAAAATTAGAAGGGCTCCCGACTAAAAAAAGTAATATATTTAAAATACATTTATTTCATACTAAGTATAGTTCAAATCTATTAACATATTTACTGACATATTGCTCAAGACTTACTGATATATAAATTATAATTAAACTTTATTTGGAGTAGGCCTACTACTTCTGCACAATTTTTAATATAAAGCCTAAAATGTGTTTAATGTCACTATTGATGAAATTTGTATGGTCTTTAAATAATATCGGTCTTCGAATGCAAGATATTTAAAGTGTACCTGAAGTATACTTGCAATACTTCCAATTTAGCATAATGAAATATACTTCAGTATATCTTTAGTTGGACTTCAGCACTACTTCTGCACAATTAAAGTGCATTGAGTACAAAATTAACTGTTCCAATTTAGCAGACTTTAAGTATACCAGTTTAGTATACCAAAAGTACAATTGCAGGGTATTTTTATTAAGTACATAAATATGTAAATGTATTTATAGTATACTTAACATGAAATAAATATATTTAAAATAGATTTTAGTATATTTATTTTTCACTAGGGCTGCTTTGTCAACTACCTGAAATAAATAAGTTAAGGATAAAGTACTAAAATCACAAAAACTAAAATTTTAATAAAAATAAACTACAGCTAAACAGAAATATTTTTAAACTAATAAAAATGACAAAAGCACAACAAAATTACCAAATCCTAAACGAAAATCGAAAACTAAAACATCTAACAAAATCTAATAATAAAAGCTAATTTAAAATATTAATGAATACTAAAATAGTATATAAATAACACTGTCCAAACTTTCAATTTCTTTTTTGGTCTTTAAAAAAAGAAAAGAGGGTTCATTTTGATTTCATGTGGACTTTAAGCAATGTTAACAATATAATTAAGCCATCCATTCATCTACTTCCATCTATTAATGAATCCATTCATTAAAGGACCCCTGACAAATAGAAAAGATTTCTTCAAACCTCAAGTACTTTTCCAGTGATGTATTTCTTGCAGGTTTCACACTGGATGCCGAACATGGCGTGGTAGTCTGCCTCACAGTAGGGGATCCCGTCTCTGCAGAACATCAACAATACATTACAGAAGATGTATTTCACTAGAACTCAAGGATGGTGACAGATCTCTGTATGCTCTCTGGCCTTGAGAATCCCCTGTTCTTTCATATTATGATATCAATAGCGTTGAGTCATTCCAGAGGGTTCAGCAGGCTTGCAGATCACATTACTACGATCGATAAAGCACACACAAGCACCCAGAGAAGAGTAAGAGTGGGACTAACTTGCTGATATATTCTGCATTAAGCACTTTATTGCACACTTTGCACTTGAAGCAGCCAAGGTGCCAGTGCTTGTCCAATGCCACCAGAGACTGCTCATTTTTAAACTCCTTTCCACAGGCACAGCAATCTGCAGAGACAGCGAGACAAAAGTGTAGTGTAATACTAATGAAATGGCATGGAAAGCTGTCAATGCAGACATTTAGGAAATAAATGAGTGAGTGTGTGTGTAAGAGAAAGAGACTAACATAGAATGGAATAGATTGCAATGCAGAAACACAGAGTACTCACTGTGCACAGCCTGTGGGGATGCCGTGCTGTTGACTGGCACAGGCTGAGTGCATTTCTCACAAACGCACTCCTTCCCATTAAACGTCACGCGGCCCCCAGCTGGAAATGGCTGCCTGCCAGAAATACACACACAGTCACCTCATCATTCACCAAAGTTATAAAGTCACTTTCACATGAGGATGAACTTTAGACTAGTTTCTCAAACCATTTTCAATTAGGATCAGATGCAGAGACACTACATGATGAAAAACTCACAAAAGGGTGACAAAACTAAACATTTTAGCACATTAGCAGTTGGCAAGCATTGTAAGAATTACTGCTTTGTTAATCTTTTAAATTAAATCAAATAACTTAGCATAAGCAAAGGCAGATGCATTCTAAAAGGCAAAGTTCACCCAAAACTTTATTTACATATACTAAAAAAGGGAAACGTTGTATTATTTACAAAAGGTGACATTTAGCATAAATTTAAAAGCAATGAGAATGAATGCTGTCAGTCTTTGAAAAGACAAAAAAAGCACCCTAAAACAAGCTAAAAGAAAGTCTTCTAAAGCTATAGCAGATCCAAGCCGCTATTTACCGTGTAACCGTGTACCGTGCAGCTCCTCTTTAGGATTCATATTCATTTAGATATTTTCATAACTGCCACATCAAAACCAGTTATGACACACATGACAACCAATGTTGTTTGGCATCACTGGTCAGCTCTTTTGTTGATTTTGATTGCTTCTATTGTCCTCATTTGTAAGTCGCTTTGGATAAAAGCGTCTGCTAAATGTAAATGTAAATGTGTCAGACCTGCTGTGTTTTTGCATGCATAGTATACTTATATTAAACATAAATGTTAATTAGATTTCAGAGCTGTGGACAGGATTTTAGCGAATAATTACTAAAATTTTAGTCTGACCTTGACACACACACACGCAAAAATCAATCAAAATACTTGCAGCATCAAATATAGCATTTTTTTATGCTTTTTTTGGTATTGACTCCAAGATGCTTCAAGAAACCTACCTGCAAAGCTACAGTACTGTTAAAAGTTTTAGGCACTTGTGTAAAAATGCTGTAAAATGAGGATGCTGTCAAAAATAAATGTCATAAATAGCTTTTCTTTATCAATTAACTTCTATTAACTAAATTAAATCAATATTTGGTGTGACCATCCTTTGCATTTAAAGCAGCTTTTGCCCTAGATGCACTTGCGCATAGTTTTTTAGGCAGCTTTGCAGGTAGGTCTCTTAAAGCATCTTGGAGACGTCGCCACAGTTCTTCTGGATTGAGTCTGTCTCAGTTTGTTCTGTTTCTTCATGTCATTCCAGACAGACTGGATGATGATGAGATCAGATCTCTGTGTGGAGCTCTGGCTGTTGTCAGACTCCTTGAACAAACAAAACTCTCACTGGATTATTACAAATAATAGCAAAATGAATATTTCCTACTGACACTACAGCAAAAGATAGAAATAACTGACTTAAAACCATTTTTTAGCTGGTGAAAATACCAGTGTTCTAATCATGTTGGCCACCACTGTATATTTTTGAGTACTGTAACTTAATTAATTTGAGTTCATATAAAATATTTTCTTGATATTAAATAAATATAAAATCTAAATACATGTAGTTTATGTAGTTTAAACTAAATTAAATAAAAAATTACAATTCCAAAAATCAAATTAACTAATATTTTATTGCTTTCAAATAAAGCATCATCCAACATATATAGTTTTAGAATTAGTAAATTTACTGATTTTACAGTGTATGAAAATAAACATCCTGAATATTCTGCCTCACATCACCTTTTGCATTCCACAGAAGTTTAATACGAATTAATCTTATATTATTACATTAAATAATTTTCTGGTGCTACAGCACAATGAACATGACAGGCATAAGACCTCTTATTTGAAGCAGACCTTCATTATAAGACAGGCTTATGATGGCACATGTCCAATCATCTCTTTGGCTGATAGTTCAGTACGAGAGCTGATGATATCACAGTATGTTGATCATCGGCTCATGCTCTCATCACCCAATGGAAGAGTGAAAGTCCACGTCCAATTAACACACCATCGCCTGACAGTGAATTTAAAACTAATGAGCTAGTCTATGTTATCCAAAACTCTGTAATGGATACTGGTTGTCTGTTTTTCTTGGTATAGCAATGAATACTTAGTTCCTGTGGTTGTTGGACCAGTTTAGTTTGTAAAAATTTCATCATTTAGTTCTGTAGACCTCTGTTCACACCTACTAGCCTGCCATTAAAGTTATAATAATAGCAGTAACAATAATTTCTTACTAGCAAATGTAGAAACACTACGTGTTGGAATAGGTTGGATAAAGTCATCCAGAGCAACTACAAATTAGATATTTACGAGGTGATTTAAGATCCAGTCGCACCCAAGATACCAATTGGGTACACCGTGTCCACAGAAACATGGGCATCGCTATGGAAATGTAGGAGGGCCACGTTCTGAGCAACATGTCACATGCACATACACAACATCCGTTCAGAGACTGAGGGACACCCTACACCACTCTGGAAATAAGTGGCCCGGGAGCAGAACATATACTTAACATTCTTACTGAAAGCTAACGGGTCCCCTTTCCTTCCCCTCCCTAAGTAACAAGATTGCCTTCTCATAAAATTCGCTCACACACAGTCAGCGGCAGAACATTTCGAAATAAAACACCACAAATGGCAGCTACACGAGCTAGTATGAATGCACACACGGAAACACAATAAGTACATTTAGTTTGAATCTCCATGAGATACAAATGGAATTTGTGCATCCAGGGTAAGACCCTGCATGCAGGAAGTGCTGAATCTAATAAAGATGCATTTCACACAGCTTTTGTCTTTTTTTTCACTTGCAAATACAACAGCAGTCTTGGACATTACACTGACACCTACTAAAAGCCCCGATATACTTCAAACGAAATCGAAGAACGAACTGATATGACGTCATTTCGAACAAAATCAGGCCGAAATGAAGTTCGTTTTGAGTTTGTTTCGGCAGTTCGAAACAGCTCACCAAAGCGAACTTTCTGGGGGAGTTCGTTTTGGCTCCTAAACACCTTTGAGCTTCCATTGGTCTGTGACGATTACGCAATCGGTGGGTGTGTTCTGAAACTCCACCTTCTTTGACGTGAGAATTTTTTTTCCCCGGTTCGTTTCTTATTCCACGGAGGTCAGACAGGAGAACAACATCTAGAACAGCAACAACACCAAGGTACTAGCAATATGAATACACTGGAATAGCTGAGCTGCCACAGATACTGTATATCCGCACCTGTACAATCACTCGCGGAGAGACTTTAAAGATTCAGAGAAAGCATTTAATTCCTAGAAAGAAATTGCAACGAAGCACAACGAGTTATGCAAAGCGATGTGGAGAAACATCCGATGCCAGTTTTCCAAAGCCATGAAAAGAATGAAAGGAAAGAGTGGAGATAAGGTGGCGAGTAGCAAATACATGTTTCAATAAATATTTTACACCATACTGCTGCTGCTGTAATTTTTTTCTGTAAGCGAATGAAATGCCAAAAGAACATACAATAATTAACCTTTGTTTTGATCAAAATTAAATCATGACAATATAAATTTTATATAAAAAGGTGCAATAATTTACCCAGTTTAATAAAATAAATGAACAATCATAAAATAAAGTAACATGTTTGTGTTATTGAGATGGCTCCAATATTTTTTCACATCATGCTAAAGTTTTCAGACTAAAAAAAAAAGTTTTCAGACTATGAGCCATTCACACTTCCCATAAAGGACTGATTATGGAAATGGAATGGTTCTTTTGTATTGCAAAACATGATACTTGACTCTTAACTGCTGCTAATCATTATTCTTTTGTCTATAATATTTTGACCATTGGTACACGTCTCACACCTAGATACATTTCATCATTGTTGCGTTTAGGGTATATGTGCGAGTGGCGCGACACACACAGTTCGAATACAGTATAGCGTCGCTCAGCCTTTTCGAACTTCTTTTTGCCCCCAAACGAATAACGAAAACGAATTTCTTTTGAAGTATATTAAGCCTTAAGCCTATTCTTTTTTTCATGTGTAAAGGTATGAAAAAAAATCATACCTTGCATTTAGCAAATCTTATTAGATTTTTTTATTTATAATAATAAATATAAACTTTTATAATATCATATTATAACTTGTGTAATAATAATAATCATTTCATAATAAAAACAAAAATAATTTAATAATAATACAAATATGTATTTTTACATTTCTACATGCAGTGTGCAATTTTTGTCCACATTAATTACATAATATAATTACACTGAAAGAAATTGATAGAAAGCAAACACTGTTAATGTCTGAAGAAGTAGAAGAAAATTAATTATTAAAAAAATTATTATTATTATTAAGACATTAACTGTGTAAATTATTATTACTGATAAAACTGATATTGAATGTAATGTGACCCTGGACCACAAAACCAGTCATAAGGGTACATTTTGACCTGATACCTGAAAGCTGAATAAATATGCTTTCCATTGATGCATGGTTTGTTGTGATAGGACAATATTTGGCTGAGATACAACTATTTGAAAATCTGGAATCTGAGGGTGAAAAAAAATCTAAATATTGAGAAAATGGCCTTTAAAGTTGTCCAAATGAAGTTCTTAGCAATGCATATTACAAATCAAAAATTAAGTTTTGATATATTTACGGTAGGAAATTTACTAAATACAGGTGCATCTCAATAAATTAGAATGTCGTGGAAAAGTTCATTTATTTCAGTAATTCAACTCAAATTGTGAAACTCATGTATTAAATAAATTCAATGCACACAGACTGAAGTAGTTTAAGTCTTTGGTTCTTTTAATTGTGATGATTTCTATTGCTACAAATATACCCGTGCTACTTTTGACTGCTTTTGTGGTCCAGGGTCACATATTGTATGTGATTAACATTTTGAATTTGGTTACTGCTGCTGTACCTTATACAAATGAAAATGTTCAACTGAAAACATAAAGCTAAAACTGTTAAAGGACTAAAGTGAATGTCTGTTAGTGTGTTTGAATGTGTGTCTTACTTGCAGATGGCACAGACAAAGCAGCGTGGATGGTATGTCTTGCCCAGAGCGGACACAACTTCCCCTTCAATGAACTCTTCACAACTGAAGCAGCGGGTGCCATAGAGTCGCTGATAATCCAGAGTGCAGATAAACTCGCCCTGACGCACAAAAAAGCCTCCCTGAGCCAAATCACATCCACAAACTGCAGAAAAAAAGAGAGAGACAGTTAATGCTACAATGTGTTCATCTTTAATGATAACATAAAATTTCCAGAATGCAATCTGTCATTCAAAGTAATCACTTGAATGTGTGCAAAACCTGAAAAGTTCATTCTGGTGAGGATGGGGAAGAAACCTGTTGGTGCTTCCATTTACGATCACTAATAGTCAGTGCTATAATAAACAAGCATCTAATATAAAATATTAATGGATATATAATCTAATATGACAAAAATCTATTGACACTTTTGACAATGAATATATATGAGAGGAAAATGTTAGGGAGGGATGATTTGGGAAGAGATCCAGTCAGAAATCATCTCCTTAATTTTAAGTGGTTTTATTTAAATTTTAAGATATATAATGAAATAATATAGAAGAAGTTATATATTATGTAATATATAATAAGTTCGGAAAGACGAGATAAATGCTTAATAAATGCATTATACTGTAACTAAACCCGTTAGATTTTAGTAGACTAAATATACTGTAGATTAGTTGACTAAAACCAGACTAAAACTAAAACAATTCAGATGACTAAAACTAAATGGCATTTTAGTCAAAAGGCTATGACTTAAACTGAATCAAAATGTGCTGTCAAAATTAACACTTTAATTTTTTTTAAGTTTGTGCTTAATGGGTCTGAGGAATAAATATGCGTATTACCCATAATGACATTAATGACTACCCAAATCATGTGCTTGGGTGTGTGTCCATTTGTTTATGTGAGCAAAGCAATTGTTGTGTTTCTAATCAGTACACCATGACATGATCCAGGCACATGGAGACTGGAGACCAGGCAGGTGCATGAGTGGACAGGACAAAACAAAATGAAACACAACCTTCCTCTAATTTTCCCCTCTCCCTCACTGACTCTCTCAATCTCTCTTTCCTTTTCTCACAGTCCTTTTTCCACTAAAACAGGAACCACATCAGGAACATAATACACACGGACACGCTCCGATGACATCATTCTCAGGGCTGATCCATTTTCCACCTCCTCTGAGGTAAATGATAACTGTGGAATTTCCTTCTCTCCCATGGCTTTTCTTTTCTCACTTTGTGATTTTAAAACATAAGATAGTACCCAGATTTGAAGACTACAGTAAGATTTAACTTCTACTGTTAATAAGATTTTGGTAGGCTACTATTAGATGGATAGCCTAAATGTCCTAATTCAGATGGGCTACCTGTTTTTTTTTTTTTATTGGTATATCAAAGCCTTATTCCAAAAGGTACATCTGGAAAAAGGGGGGTTGTCTTATAATCAGGGTCGTCTTATATTTGGGCCAATATGGTATGTTATGTTTATATGTTCAATATATTTATATATAATATAAAATATAAGAATATAAATATATACATGTAAATATTTTCAAAATATTTACTGTGTGTGTATTTATATACATAATAAATATACACAGTAGACATACATATATTATGTAAAGAAAAACTTTTATTTTGGATACGATTAATCGCGCAGGTTTGACAGCACAGCACTACATGGTAAAAAAAACTGTTAATTGGTTAACATTAAGCTTCCCTACTATATACCATAAAAAAAACAATGTAATACATCTAATGTAATTTTACAGTAAAATACTGTACAGTTTTTAGAAGCAAATAAGAACAAGTCATTTTATACTTTACAGTGAAAAACAGTAAATTGGCATTCCCAGAATTTCCTGTTTGACACAACTCATTTTATGGTTTTTCATTTAAACAATTGTTGTTGTTGTTTTTACTTTTACAGTTATGTATCTTTGGGCAGTATGTTACATTTTATGCTGTTAACATTTATTGTATTATTTAGTGTCATGTTCATTACCATGATGGTGTTTTTCATTTGTGTGCACCTTCTATACAGTATATTAGTTTTTTTTCGCAAATTTGCTACTGTAGTTTTTACAGTAAAGTTCTGGCAACCACAGCTGAAGCTTTTTAACATATTTAACAAACAACTACAAAACAAAATTTGCCCTGAAAAATCCAAATATAAACATTTTTTTGTCGTCAGTACAGAAGGAAAAACTCAATTCAAATTCAAAATCAAATCTGGACTATGCAATCCATATTCATTTTATTGCATTTTATTCTTACTGCAAGTCAACAATTGCCTCATTTTGTCCGTTTATTTTTAGTGAATAACAGGAGAAACATTTGAGAATAAGTTGAAACATAGAAAACATTTTGCTCTAAAAGAGCAACTCCTGAGCAGTAACATTTTTACAATCCCATCCCAGTATATTATAGTATGCATCCTATTCTCTCCAAGTGCCTGACAGTTATCCATCTGCCTCTGTAAGATCCTATCTTGAATGACCTCACTTTGCTGTTACATAATAAGCTTTAGCACTCAGAAAACAGGCTCTCTCTCTTGCTCTCTTTCACACACACCCAAATGCACACTTATACTAACGTACTAATTCCCGTGCTAGCACAACACAATGCATTCTAGAAATGTTCCTCTCGTAGTAAAAATCCAAACAATAAAACAGGAATGTTGCTCAGGAAATGACAGGCATATTTTCCACAGCTGCTGAAGAATGATTGGTTGGCGACTGTGATGTGGAAGGTTAGCTAGGTTATAGGCATATGTGGTGTGAGAATGTGTGAATTCTGTTCCAAATTAATTAAAACTTCCTCCTAAAAGCACAAACTGTCTTAAAGAGAACATGTAAGGTAAGAGGACAGCCCACACCCAGAGCAAGATTGAAAACAACATTGAACTTCTCATTTCATCAAGCAAAATGGATTTTTAATAGAAGCCATAAATGCTATTTTTTTTTACATGAATTTGACCAATGATAGACATGCATATTATTTTGGCAATTTTTTATATTATCCTAGGCAGTTTCATAAGATACTTCTAAAAAAAAATTTATATATATATATATTTTTTTTGTACAGTGAAATTTTAACCTAATATATAAAATGTTCATATACAAAGATATATTTATACTTTGTGGAAAAAAAAAAAAAGTGTGTAATATATAAGGACACCATTTTTCAAAATTAAATAACTACTGTATAAATAATTAAATTAGGTTAAAGTAATATAAGTGTCACGAATCGGGCCTCTGTGGCTCTCTCCGACGGCCTCCGGAGGGCACCCTCTCCCGAGTACTAACGTTCATGGACTACACTTCCCAGACACCCCGTACCTGGGGCTGATTATGGCACAGGTGTTCCCCCTTAGCTTCCCTATTTAAGCAGCTCCCAGACTCTCTATGGTTGCGAAGTCTTGTATTGCCCCGGCTACATTTCTGAGCGTTTATCCCCTTGCTTGTCATCTCTTGTGTATTACCTCGGACTGTTCTTACTAGTGTGATTCTCTGCCGCCTGCCCCGACCCTCGCTTTGCCACTGTTTATTCCCTTGGATTACCCCTGCTGTACGTGACGCTGTTGACTGAATACTGCCTGTTTTACTCTGCCTGTTATTCTAATAAAAGCTGCAAATGGATCCGCACGCCTCTGACTCAGCGTTACAATAAGCCAAATATAGTCAATTATAAAAAAAGTATTAACTATTAAAATATTATATATACTGTAGAATATTTTCTTCATATTCAGTTGACATCTTTTACTCTCTTTTGGATAAACATTCCTAAAAAAATATTGTTTTCAGTTACTAATTGAGCTGTCAATAGAGTAAAATAGTTGTGATTGATCTCATGATGTATTACCAATGTTTAGAAAGGATAATGAAGTTATAATATCAAATGCCTGCTTAATTATTACATTAAACATTTATGTTAATTCATTGACTTTGACCAATACTTTTCAGTAAAAGTTTTTGTGGACCCCTCAGCTTCCCATTGCAGCCCTGCCCCTGGACCCCAGTTTGAACACCACTGCTGTAAGCACACTTTTGCCCATCAAGTACTGAAGAATGTAACCCAAACCCTGCAATGATAAGAAGTCCTCAACACTGGGCACCACAGGGTGTGTCTTTCACCCTGCCGGGTATATTTAGCTCAGCTGCAGACAGAAAACAACACCTGAACAAGAGCAGCAAGGAATGTCTGTGAGCAACGCTGCTCTCATGATCACACACACGATCAGTCTTCACTCAGCTGAAAGTGTGCAAGTTATAATGTTAGTAATCATTTTGAAATCTAGAGGATGTTTTAATCCAAAACAGCAAATACCAGAACAATTCCAGGAACAGACCTCCCTGGGGTTAAGTGCTCCAGATGGACACCCCATCAGCACCTTGGCAATGAACACTTTGGGTGCTTAAGCTCCCAAGAATGTCACACCTGCTATATGATGACTGAAGGTTACAGATACAGAAAAGAGCAAATAAATTAGAAAAAATGAAAAAATACAGCACAGCTAAGGAGGTTATACAAGCGGCACTAAAAAGAGGATGGTTGGGCTAGGAGAAATGGAAAAATTATGGTGGAGGAAGATAAGCAGACTATAGAATAGGGAAGGAGTGCAAACAAGAAAAACTGGGAGGGTGAACTGAGAACACACACGATCAGTCTTCACTCAGCTGAAAGTGTGCAAGTTATAATGTTAGTAATCATTTTGAAATCTAGAGGATGTTTTAATCCAAAACAGCAAATACCAGAACAATTCCAGGAACAGACCTCCCTGGGGTTAAGTGCTCCAGATGGACACCCCATCAGCACCTTGGCAATGAACACTTTGGGTGCTTAAGCTCCCAAGAATGTCACACCTGCTATATGATGACTGAAGGTTACAGATACAGAAAAGAGCAAATAAATTAGAAAAAATAAAAAAATACAGCACAGCTAAGGAGGTTATACAAGCGGCACTAAAAAGAGGATGGTTGGGCTAGGAGAAATGGAAAATGGAAAAATTATGGTGGAGGAAGATAAGCAGACTATAGAATAGGGAAGGAGTGCAAACAAGAAAAACTGGGAGGGTGAACTGAGAAAGTCAACAATGAAACTTGAGGATCTTAATATTGGACTCGAAATAAAATCTCTGGATTGCAATTCTCAACATGTCTGACTCTCTGAAACCTAAACTTTGCAATGCAACAAGAGCAAGTAAACAAGATTATAAAAAATGTGTTGGCTGGCAAAAGCAATTCCTTTACACATTCCTCACCTGAGGCACTTTAAATCTAAGGGATACCTTTTGGAACAATCTCGGAAGCTATCGGTGAAAGATCAATGAAGCTGCAGGGTTAAATCTCTTTCCTCAAGGCCAAAGAACTGCGAAAGCTAGCACCAGTGACATGTAATTGGCAGGACTCACATCAACAGAGGGAAGCGTTTTATTCCTGTAGGGTAATATAACCCCTCTACACACTGTCTAAGCCAACACTAGCTAGCTCTAGTGTTCCAACTGAATTTTCTGGCCTTCTAAAATGGCGCTAGAGTGAATGCTTTCAGGGAGTTGGCTGCCTGGAGAGGGTCTGCTGTTCCTCTACATGAGAGGGGTTGCAATTTCACATCATGAGATCAAATTTTCAGCAACAATCCAGCAGACAGGCTACTGATGCCACATCTCCCTTAGAATAAAATACAACAAAAGTTGAACATGTCATATTGAGGTCTCTGTAGAGGTCTCATTGCGTGAGATCACATAGATAGTAGCAGCTTCAACAAAGCAAAAACTCACATTGCCTCACATCTATAATATAAGATGACCACCAACAGGGGTGGAGGAGAAGATCACTCAGGATCAGGAGACCACCACAGCCAAAAGCTGGCTGAGATGGCGGCCAGAGCAGAACAGAAGACCACCATGACTGAGCCGGAGAACACCAGGGGTTACCGGAGGAGGAAGAGACCTAGGCTGTGCCAACTGAGAAGAGGACCTCCAGGGTTGAACAGAAGACCTCTGGGGATCTGGAGTCCACGGCAGAGCAGATGACCAGCATGGCAGAGTATAGCACCATGGCAGAGTGGAAGAGACAGGGAACCAAACGAACCCAGGGGTAGCTTCCATGGCTGTAACAGACCAGGCATAGATGGCCTCTGTGGTCATAATAGAATGGGAAGGTAACACAAGGAGTTCAGCGATGGCACTCCTAGCCGTGATAGAGTGAGCAAGTAAATCAAGAAGTTCAGGAATGGTCCACCTGGCAGTAAAGGGGTAGTCGAAGGGGTCAGAGACGGTCCTCCTGGTCATGATAGAGAACTCTGAAGACTCAGGGATGACCCTCCTGGCCATAATGGGGAACTCCGAGGAGTCAGGGATAGCCACAGCAGACGTCCCCACCTCTGGGGCAGACAGGGAAGTGTGTGTGGTCCAGACACACAAAATGGCAGTTGCTTTTACTGGAAGTGTTGATGACAAGGAAAGGACCTCTGGGACCACCAGACGGTGCCTCACAGACAACCAGACTTGGGACCACTGGGCTAGGGAGCTCTGAGTCTACCGGACATGTGACCGCTGAGCTAGGGAGAGCTGAGACCACCGGACTTTGGACCTCCAGGCTAGGGAGCACTGGGACCACAGGATCAGGGAGTATTGTGACCACCAGAATGTACACTCCCCTCCAAAAGTCTTGAAACAATGTGAGGACAATTCCTTTATTTTTGCTGTAGACTGAAAATATTTGGGTTCGACATCAAAAGATGACTATGAGACAAGAGATCAACATTTCAGCTTTTATTTCCAGATATTTAAATTTTTCAAACACCTTTCGTTTGAATCCACCCATTGCTCATGTGAGCAAAAGTATTGGAACAGATTAACTTAAACTAGATGAAAGTGAATAAGACTTAATATTTAGTTGTAAATCCTTTGCTTGCAATAACTGCATCAAGCCTGTGACCCATTGTCATCACCAAACTTTTGCATTCTTCTTGTGTGATGCTTTTACAGGCTTTCACTGCAGCCTCTTTCAGTTGTTGTTTGTTTTGGGGGGTTACTCCCTACAGTCTCTTCTTTAGCGGGTAAAATGCATGCTCTGTAGGGTTTAAGTCTGGAGATTGACTTAGCCAGTCTAAAACCTTCCACTTCTTGCCCCTGATGAGTGTTGCATGATGAAGGATCTCCCACTCAGTTTGGTTGCATCTTTCTGTAAATGGGCAGACAAAATGTTTCTGTAGACTTCTGAGTGAATTTCGCTCATGCCATCATGTGTTACATCATCAATGAAGATTAATGAGCCCGTCCCAGAAGAAGCCATGCAAGCCTCCACTGTGTTTCACAAATGAGCTTGCATGTTTGGGATCATGAGCAGATCTTTTTTTCTTCTTCAAACTTTAGCCTTTCCACCACTTTGGTAAAGGTTAATCTTTGTCTCATCAGTCCATAAAACTTTGTCCCAGAATTCTTGAGGCTCGTCCCTGTACTTTATGGTAAATTCCATCCTGGCCTTCCTATTCTTCTGGTGTAGCCTCTGTACTTTTGTTCATGAAGTCTTCTGAGAACAGTAGATTGTGATACCTTCACTCCTGCCCTCTGGAGGTTGTTGCTGATGTCACTAACAGTTTTTTTTACAGCTGTCACAATGTTTCTGTCATCAACTGCTGATGGTTTCCTTGGTCTACTCATTCGAGGTCTGTTACTTAGTACACCAGTGGTTTCTTTCTTCCTCATTACATTCCAAATGGTTGTACTGGCTATGGCCAATGTTTGTGCAATGCTCCGATTGATTTTACATCTTCTCTCAGCTTCACAATTGCTTGTTTTTACCCATAGACAGCTCTCTGGTTTTCACGTTGGTTACATGTCTAACTAAAAATGCAGTCTACACAGGTAAAACCCAAATCTGAAACTTAGCGCAGACATTCAGTGCTATTTATTGTTTGAATAATCATTGTAATAGGACACACCAGGGCAACAAAACACACCTGTCAGTTACATGGTCCAATACTTTTGCTTACATGAGCAATGGGTGGGTTCAAATAAAAGGTGATTTTAAATTGTGAATCAGATCCAGATGTAAAAAACCTGGAAATAAAAGCTGAAATGTTGATCTCTTGTCTCATATTCATCTTTTGATGTCAAACCCGAATGTTTTCAAGACTACAGCAAAAATAAAGGAATTGACCTCACTGTTCCAATACTTTTGGAGGGGAGTGTACACATATATACATTGTCTATGACAGGTATAGAAACGTTTAGGAATTAGTCAACAACCTATACTAATCTAACCTAGTATGCTAGTGTGCACGTATGCTATTGCAAATTTAGACGTTGAATCGTCAATATTGAAAATCTGTAATTATTTTGAATACATAAAATAAGTATTGTATTATTATTATCCTTTAAATATGTCTATTCATTATTTTTTATTAGTTTAAATTAGTGCTGTCAAACGATTAATCGCATCCAAAATAAAAGTTTGTTTACATAATGTGTACTGTGTATATTTACTATGTATATATAAATACACACACAATTAGTCAACAACCTATACTAATCTAACCTAGTATGCTAGTGTGCACGTATGCTATTGCAAATTTAGACGTTGAATAGTCAATATTGAAAATCTGTAATTATTTTGAATACATAAAATATATAAGTATTGTATTATTATTATCCTTTAAATATGTCTATTCATTATTTTTTATTAGTTTAAATTAGTGTCAAACGATTAATCGCATCCAAAATAAAAGTTTGTTTACATAATGTGTTCTGTGTATATTTATTATGTATATATAAATACACACACACACAGTATATATTTTGAAAATATTTACATGTATATACATTTATATACTTATATTTTATAAAAATGTATTTAGTATATAAACATAACATATTTTTCTTAAATATATACATCCATGTGTTTGTATTTATATATACACATATAATAAATATACACAGTATGCACACATATATTATGTAAACAAAAACTTTTATTTTGGATGCGATTAATCATTTGACAACACTAGTTTAAAATGTTAATAATTTTTATTCATTTAGTTTTAGGTGTAACAATAATGTAGCATGTTTGAAAAGTAAATCCTGAATTTGTCTACATCTCATTGTCGTGAATTTTTGGACATCCGTGAATATCATCAAAACCAACAGTTTACTTTAAAACCTTTTTTTTTAATAAAAAAAAAAGGGTTTTAATGACAATGAGTCCCCCCCCCCAATGTATCTTTAAACTCTGGGTAAAGCCAGCATAGTTATTGGTAACTAAATTAAATCAAATTAGGCGGGACGCTTTGAGGAAGAAAAAAAAAAAAAACATTTTAGAAATGTAAACTGAAAATAACTGAAATAAGTTGAAGTACTAAAATTACCAAAAAAGCTAAATAAAAACATTAAAAAACTAAGAAATGTGACAAAAGCACATAAAAGTTACTAAAACCTAAACTAATAAATAAATAAAATTAAAATAAATATTATAAAAAATTAAAAAATTTGAATGAATACTACAACAGTTATATGATAGTACATTCTTGAAAATATGTAAAAAATTTTTAACAATAGCCTGTAAACGTGCTACTTTTAAATGTAAATCCTGAAGTTGTCTACATCATATTATTGTTGTGAATTTTCTGACATTTGGGAAAGTTTGCAGTTTACTTTTTAAAAAATTATTCAACTAAAAGAGAATTGATTAATGTCATGGGAATGCATTCTTGTTTGTTCCCCCTCCAGATCGATCATGAGCGGGGATCCATACTAAAATATTACATGACCTTGTACCCTCTCACACCATTGTTCACGGATAATCACCGGAATAGTGAAGATGAGTTTGCGGTAGACATGGATGATGTCAGGGCTCTGCTCTCCTTTGTAAATTTTTAAGCTGTCGTTTGCGCCTGTCTGGCAACCCAGTATTCACACCTACTCCATTACAAAGGCGTGTAAACTCAAACAAACACTTTATAATACAGTCCAACACACAGCTAGAGAAAGACCTTCAACCTTTTCTTTTTTCCAAAGGGTGTGTAGCAAAACTGGTTCTGTTGGACGTCTCGTTCCATTCTGTAGTGCGATTTTCACAGCAGGTGTTCATTTTGTGAAGTCTATGGGATAAATGGCTACAGAGAAATGTGTTTTTGCTTGTTCTCAGAGGCAAAAACCTGTATTGTCCTATAGCTGCTGGTTTCAGCTCACTCACACAGAATTACTGAGCTTTTGATTAGATAGAAGTGCTTTGGAAGGAAACTACAGAAATCACTGAATGCGTGTTTGTTTGTGTGTGTTTGACTGCATTTGTCATGTCACGGAGAAAGACAACCCATCTGCCAAGTCATAATAGTGGTCACACAGTATGAGACACTAACAAAGTCAATGTGAATTTAGATATTCACCCAATTTTAATTTGTAATGCAACATATTTTAGAGAAAAACATGTAGAATAGGACTCAAACACTGGAAATTGGTTGAATCATAGAAAGTGGGTGCTATACAGAAATGGAGCCAGACCAGTTGTGAGTTTGCTAAATCAATGCCTAAAAACAATTTGGCTGTTGGTTAACACAATCCAATACAACCTGAATGGACTAAGCAACGTCAGCAGAAAAGTGGTTTCAAATTAGGAGCAAGTAATTACATTTTCATGAGTGAGATATTCCTCGAAACTCTCTAAACAAATCATATGAAGTCCTCTGAACCAGAAAGGTTAGTTTAAGAATTAGTATTGGTCATTCAGATAGGCTGATGAGAGAAAACAGAAATAGGCTGGCTAATATGTCAATCCCTTTTACCTGTACTATTAATCCACCATTTGGCTCAACATCTCATTTGAACTTATCACAAATACGCTCTGTTAACCTTCACTACATCAACTTGTTTTTATAGATCCTAAGAGAAATTATTGTGCTGTTGAATCCAAGAAACAGCAAGCTGGGAATGTTTTAAAGCACAGGCTATTTCCTGCTTTCACA
Source organism: Sinocyclocheilus grahami (assembly GCF_001515645.1). Classification (NCBI taxonomy): domain Eukaryota; kingdom Metazoa; phylum Chordata; class Actinopteri; order Cypriniformes; family Cyprinidae; genus Sinocyclocheilus; species Sinocyclocheilus grahami. The sequence goes on from NW_015505238.1 coordinate 994,896, forward strand.
AATCAGGTAGAGTTGTTAAACAACAGTCGACATGTATGATAATCCATAAAAGTGCAATAAAAATTATGGATGACTCCCTTTTAGCATGCTGACTGTATACGGTAATGCTTTATACCTTGAATTAATCTTTTGAGGTTACAGTCAAACGACAGATACAGGTTCTTTTTTTCCCCCATTTTTTTGTATGCTTCCAAAAAAAAGAAAAGCAAGCTTTAAGTCCCATCAACCCTCATAAAGAGGTCAATGCATTTAACGAATGCCTGGTACATTCCAACTACACCACAAACAAAGAATGGGGACAGAAAGGACAAACGTTTTCATTCTAGACCAGCATGCAATTGTTTTGCATGTTGTCTACCAGAAATTTAGACTCATCTACATTTTTAAACCATGGGTGAACCCAGTGTAGTTAGTTAATTAAAATTAAAAACTATTAAACAATTTACAGTCATTGAAATAAAGCTTAAATAAAACTGTTTTAATATTGAACAAAAAAAAACTTTATAAAAGGTTGCCTTTTCAAATAATGGGAATAAATTAGGGATGCACCGAATGTTCGGCAACCAAAATTATTCGGCCAAAAATAGCAAAAAACTATTTTGGTGTTCAGCCGAATAAGTGAAAAGACAGAATAAATTGTACCGAACAATGACAATTTTGGTGACGCTATCAAATGGCAACCAGCGTAGAGTGAGAGGTGCACACTCTTTATAAATGCACCAAACATGTCAGCAGTGTGGAAGCATTTAAAACGGTCTGAGAAAGACGCAAAAAACAAGCACCGACAGCGAGAGACGGTTTACTACTGTATCACATGTCTTCGATGAGAAGAGGAAATGGCATTTAACAATTAGTAAATAAACTGCAGCATGTTATGTTTTCTCAGATAAATACATGCATGAATTGCATGTTTTCTGACAGTGCTGCACGAGCTCGCGGCGCCAGGGTTCAAAGTCCAAAAAAGGAAAATCTGCACTGACACAGTGGTATTCGTCAGTTCCACAGTAACATTTTTATGAATTTTTACAAGGCATGTGACAAAGAGATACGTGCAACAAATACCTTCCTAAATTCGTAATGCGAATCATTTATAAATCTGCTGTTGTCAACAAAAAGCACTGAGGTCTTCCTGTGGGTTTACGCCAAAATAAAAGCTGAGAAAAAGCAAGAACTCCATCAACATTCATAAATGTTAGTATTGTAATTTTACTGTTGTTCTGTAAAATAAAATAAAGACAATAATACTTACAACAGCTCTATTAAAAAATTTATTGTAATATTCACACATACAGGGGTGTGAAAGTTTTTTTTTTTTTGCATATTTGTCAAACTTGAATGATTCACATCAAACTAATTTTAATATTACACAAAGATAACCCGAGTAAATACAAGACACAGTTTTGAAATAATGTTTTCATTTATTAAGGGAAAAAAGCGGTCCAAAAATGCCTGGCACTACGTGAAAAAGTAATTGCCCCCTAAATCTAATAACCGGTTGTGCCACGCTTTGAAGCAACAACTCTAATAAAGCATTTGCGATAACTGGCAATGAGTCCTTCACATCACTGTGGAGGAATTTTGGCCCACTCTTCTTTGCAGAATTGTTTTAATTCAGCCACATTGGAGGGTTTTCTAGCATGAAAGGACTGTTTAAGGTCATGCCACAGCATCTCAATCGGATTTAAGTCCGGACTTTGATTTGGCCACTCCAAAACATTAATTTTGTTTTTCTTGAGCCATTCAGAGGTGGACTTGCTGGTGTGTTTGGGATCATTGTCCTGCTCCATAACCCAAGTGCGCTTGAGCTTGAGGTCACAAACGGACATCCGGACATTCTCCTTCAGCATTTTCTGATAAGAGTGCAGAATTCATGGTTCCATAAATTATGGCAAGTCGTCCAGGTCCTGAAGCTACAAAGCAGCCCCAGATCATCACACTACCACCACCATGTTTGACTGTTGGTATGATGTTCTTTTTATTAAATGCTGTGTTGGTTTTACGCCAGATGTAACAGGACACACACCTTCCAAAATGTTCAACTTTTGTCGCATCAAAAGTCCACAGAATATTTGCCCAAAAGTCTTGGGGATAATCAAGATATTTTTGGCAAATGTGAGACGAGCCTTTGTGTTCTTTTTGGTCAGCAGTGGCTTTTGCCTTGGAACTCTCCCATGGATGCCGTTTTTGCCCAGTCTCTTTCTTGTTATTGAATCATGAACACTGACCTTAACTGAGGCAAGTGAGGCCTGCAGTTCTTTAGATGTTGTTCTGGGTTCTTTTATGACCTCCTGGATGAGTCGTTGTTGCACTCTCCGAGTAATTTTGGTTGGCCGGCCACTCCTGGGAAGGTTCACCCCTGTTCCAAGTTTTCTCCATTTGTGGATAATGGCTCTTGATTGAGTCCCACCGCCTTAGAAATGGCTTTCTAACCCTTTCCAGACTGATACATGGCAACTATTCTGTTTCTCATCTGTTCTTGAATTTCTTCATGATGTGCTGCTCTTTAAGCATGCTTCACTTTGTCAGACAGGTTCATCATCTTTTAAAAACTGCATTTTGTATTCACTTGCATTATCTTTGTGTAATATTAAAATTTGTTTGATGATCTGAATCTAAGTGTGACAAATATGCAAAAAATGTAAAAAAAAAAAAAAAAAACATTTAAAAAATTTTTTAAATTTTTTTTAAAAAAACCCCCGTAAGGGGAGAAAACCCTTTTCATGGCACTGTAGTGTTCAAACTGGGATCTGTAATATTTTCTAATGTTTTAAAATAATTCTCTTCTGCTCAGTAGGCATGGGCCGATTACCGGTTTCAAGGTATACCGTTATACCGTTCCTGCGGTATGCACTGTTTTTCACGTCTCCTCGAAAGTGTAGGAATCCCTCAGGTTGAGTGCAGTGTAGAGAGTAACACGACCCTCCTCCTCCTGTTGGTGCGAGCGAGCTGTCAGTCACATGCGTGTAGGATGGCCGAATTTAAGGAGCTTCCCCTGGAACTTACGCGATCGGCAACTGGCCGTTTTTTGTTTTATTGCAAGCAACTGGTCTCTGTTCTGGACTTGCACACACACAGATCACATTGCGGCTGAACTCAGACATTCAGGAACAAACTTTTTAGCGCTGCTAAAAATTCAACTAAATCAACTAAATAGCTTAATCGCTCAGGAGCTACATTATCTTTCTCAACAAGGAGCTGGTAACATCAGTTTCTAAAGGAATTAAAGCCACAGCTTTACTGTTAATAGAGAAACGCAGCAAAATTGTGATAATTCATACATACACAGCCTCTCTCTCTCTCGCTCTCTGTGTGTCGTAAATGAACACTTGATGAATTACACTTTTCTGAGAATAGAATATTAAAGTGGAGACCGCTAAACTGCAAGCTAACCTCTGTTTTCAGAAAGCAAGCGCGTTTATCCACAGAGGAGAGAGCGTGTGCACGTTTGCCAGGTTGACAAAGACAAGTAGCACACTTAGCAGATATTTCCGTATTGCGCAAGTGTAAAGCTCTGTTTTGGGGATTACGTCTCTTTATATCAGGCAACCCAGTTGTGTTCCTCTGCGGCCAGATTAAACCTTGTTGTAGCCTATATATGCTCTATTCATTCTTTTTTAGAAACCTCGCACTTTTCTACTCAATTTTAAACGTTGTAAAATTTTAAACAAATTAAGCGTGGTCCACTGCTGCACACGTGCCACAATATCGATACAGGGCCAGCTGTATCGATGCTCATATCGTCAAATCTCTGTGACGATACATCATCGTATCGATATTTTGAACACAGCACTAATAATTTCACAAAGCTAGTCAGAACAGAACATTCTGTTTTTGCTTCAAATTGGGTTATTATTAAATCAAATTATGTATATGAAATTATATAACTAAATGATATGTATATGAATTATATAACTAAAATTAAATAACTGTAATTACAGATTTAGGTTAAATAAAGATGTCAGTCTTTATTTTTCTTCTTTTTAGGAGACAAATCAAAGAAAAAATAAACAAATTCTACTGTCCCTAATATTATGTATGTTGCTCAAAAACAAAATAGATTGTGTTCAGCGGGGAAAAAAAGTTGTTTTTTTACCCAATCATTTAAAAATAACATTTTAGAACTGTAACGACAATACCGTGATACAGTGAACCCGTGATATTTTTGCTTAAGGTTATCATACCATCAAAATATCATACCGGCCCATGCCTACTGCTCAGCAAGGCTGCATTTATTTGTGCAGTAAAAAAAAAAAAATACATGTCTGATTCAAGAAGGGGACCTCAAAAATGGACAAAAAATATTTTACTAATTAATGTTAAGTTAAATTGTGCTTTGTTGGTATAATGTCTGCTAGAATGTTAAAACATGTTCAGTGTTAAATAAATATTTTTAAATTGTTGTTTTCTAATGGTTTATTTTTTTCTTTAAACAGTAAAAAACACATTTTGGCTATTTAATTTATTCAGTGGTAAAAACATTTTCGGTTTGATTTCGGCCAAGAATTCTTCATTTCGGTGCATCCCTAGAATAAATAAGTTTACATTTTTAATTTACTTTTTTTCAATTATTTCAAGTCAAGTCACCTTTATTTATATAGCGCTTTTAACGATACAGACTGTGTCAAAGCAACTATACAGCATTAAATAGGAAAATAGTGTGTCAATTAGGGCTGCACGATAAATCGCATGCGATATTTAACATGCATCTTGTCAGTAAAGCCGGTATTTTATTAGTAAAATACTAATAAACACTACAATATTATGCAAGTTCATTTCACAGTTCTTGAAAAGGGGTTAAATGTTATGGCAAAAAACAGCCAATCATAAACCGTCTAAAAGGTTACCTCATTAAACATTCATGCACTTTGTAGCTCTCAGCATCTGAGACTCTTAACTCAAAATGACGAAGACATTGTCAACCAGAATTAATTTAGGTTGAATATTTTTCATTCTTCTGCATAACAAGAAAAGTATGTTGGAGCCCACACAATTGACTTTTATGTACAAAAAAAACAGACATTTTGCAAAATAACTTCAGTGCAGAAGAAAGGGCAAACTATTACTATAGCTTTCGAGTCACAATGTCTGTCAAGAGTACTATAGGGTGTATAAAGAGATTGTGGTTCCAGCCAGCACAAAGCTTCCATAAACTAGCAAACCACATCATAAAAGAGAGAAAACAGTGATTGAATCTTATAAGACTAACCACATCTCCTCTGAGAAGTACTCAATGAGTCAGGGTGGATCATTATCAAGTTCTCATGAAGTACAAAAACAATGCAGAGTTTTCCCAAATCTCTGATTCCTTTCAACCTGAGCCAAAGATCTGTGGTTAAAGTAATAAAGGCATGAAGCCGTACTTCACTGCCACACCCGCTCTCTTCATACACTCATCTGCATGCTTCAGATGTCCACATAACATATCATCAAAACCTCTGTAAGCACGACCAACAAAAGGTCAGCGTAAGGGAGGAGTTTGTTCCACATGTCGCTAAACACACACACACCTTACTTTCAACCAACTTGCTTGTTCATACAGCCAGAGTCATCCATCTTTAAGCAGGTTCTCCATAAATAGAGAATCTAGTCAACCCTTAGGGATTCCATCATGCCCTACTACATTCTGCTTGAGGTCTATGCGCATGGCTGACATGACTGTGTATTTGAAAGGCTCCGATTTCCACCGCAGGATCTCTCTGCCATTCAACTAGCCCAAAATCACTCGTCATTTGCCTTATTTTGCAAATGCAATTGTGGGGTTTGATTGAATAGAAAGCCTTTGAATACTAGAGCATTCATCCTATTACTCTTGTGCTGCAGCATAATTCAATACTGCACCTTACTTCTATAGTTATGAGTTATATAAGAGCCCCATTCCTCAAATATCACACTGTGCATGTCGAAGCTGTTTGATGTTCCCTATAAGCAACGATAGGTTAATATTTTCATCTCCTGCATTCACCATCTCTTCATTCACTTCAACTGAAGTGTATAAGTTCATGAAACATATCTTGACCTCAAAGTGACCTAATGGTCACAGTCACATTTTGATGATTCTTCTGTATTAAATGTCACTCATCAGGTTATCAGCTGTGCAAGGTGAAACAGCCAATGAGAAGTTTCAAGAGACTTCAAGACAAATAAATATGGAAAGAAAAAATAAGACCAGAAATTGAGAAAATATATTGTTAAATAGTTAAATATATTTAATTCACAACCAACCATATATAATCATAATAATTTAAACATCCAATGACACTAGCAAGCATTTATAACAGTACTGATAATTAGATAAATTAGGGATGAGGGATCAATCTAATTATTATTTTTATTTCATGGCAGTCACCTAATAAAAACAGATAGTATAAAATTGTTATACTTGGTAAATGATACTATTTTTGTAAATAAGGGTCTACAAAATACAATTATTTTATTTTAAATTATACAAGTGAATTTAGGCATCACAGTTTTTAAAAAAAATTCATTTTAAGATTTGCTTAAGATTACATTAAAGTAAGTGTTATTAAATTATAATTGTTTTGTATAACTTGGAACTGCACAAGCTAGTACATACATCAATGTGCAGCTGTACATACTCCTTTTCATTTAGATCTAGAGTTAAACGTTTAACAATTTTCAGACGGCTGAGGAAAAACAAGTAGCTTACTGTGCACTGGTGAGGAAAATCCTGCCAAATTAAAAGATTTTGGTGATAAAGTCACAGCAAATACTCCATGAGGTGCTTACATCTCTCTATAAGAAACTTAAAGCACTAATTTCTGAGGATGATCCTCGGACATGGCAGGATGATTAAAGGCTTTTAAAGCAAATTACACGCTCATGAGCATAGAGTGCCCATTTTGAGGCAACCAGAGGTAACTCCATTTCAGCAGCTTTCTGCCTGGGAGGACAACAACAGGAACCACAGTAATGGATTTAAAGCACTTAACCCAAGTCTCATTCATTGTGGTAGAGAAATAGCAAGATAAACATCCAAGACTCAATGCCATAGATTATATTTGTGCACTTATGTTCATTGATATACCAATTTCGTACTCAAATGAAACAGAAATACACTATTACGTTTGCAGAGCAAGAATCAGATTGTAGAAATCCAGTTCAAATTTGCAAAAACAACAACTAACTTTTATATTTAATTTCTTAATATTTCTTTCAGAGCTGTTTTCCTGCATTAGAGAAGAAGCAGAGCACAGAAAGAGAGTTTGTTTACTGTCACCAAGGTCAGCACTAAGGTATTTCTGCAGCTGCTGAGACTCTTCCAACAGTGATGTGTTTGCCCTTGTGAAAGTGTGGCAGTAAGGTCATCCAAGCAATTTAGAGTATTGCTTGTGATCTCAAAGTATTGGGTGCCAATACTGCCTGATTATTATCTACTGTTTTGCTGTCAGAATGATATTTCAAACAGCTGATATAGTCACCATTAGAACTGTTTTCGCTTGTAAGCAGTGCTTGATCTGTGCATATTTCTCTCCTGATTCAGACGAGACAACTTTTTTTAGCGCAAAAAGCAATACTTTGGATAAAGGAGGCAACGGTTTAATGTTAAAAACAACAATGATAGATTTGTTTATTACAAACACACAGCTTCTCACTCCAGTCATACAATGGAATATCATGATGTTTTCATCAGCTGTTTGAACTCTCATTCTGACGGCACCCATTCATTGTAGAGAATCCATTGGTGAGCAAGTGATGTAATGCTAAAATTTCTGCAAACCGGTTCAAATGAAAACAAACTCATTGATATCTTGGATGAGTACATTTTCAGCAGATTTTAAATTTGGGGTGAACTATTCCTTTAAAAATCCTATTCTCAGTTACAGAGTCAGCACTGGATAATATACAATTTCGGTTTTCAAAGTGTTTTGAATATTTAAAAACAGCAAATGTTTTTAAAACTAATTTCAGAGTAAAGGATCACATGCTGTATTAACTGGCAACCAACCAAGCTTATCTATCTACATCAACTACCAGTCTTAAAGGGGTCATATGATGCTGCTAAAAAGAACATTATTTTGTGTATTAGGTGTAATGAAATGTGTTTATGCGGTTTAAAGTTCAAAAAACATTATTTTCCACATACTGTACATTATCGTTTCTCCTCTATGCCCCGCCTTTCTGAAACGCGTCATTTTTACAAAGCTCATCGTCTGGAAAAGCGAGGTGTGCTGTGATTGGCCAGCTATCCAGTGCGTTGTGATTGGCCGAATACCTCAAGCGTGTGACGGAAATGTGACGCCCCTCACCGTACTGTTGATGCCGTGTCCCGGCCGGAGCGGCGAAACAAAAAACCCCATTACAAACTAGGCATTTGTTGCATCCAGTGGGGACATAATTACGGATTATAATGACTTATACTGTTTTTTTATGCGTTGCGTTGCATCGCGCCACGTAAACATAAAACCATGTCTACATTTGTGATCGGAGAAATGACAAACTACAAACGCTACTCTACACTGCCCAAAACTCGCGTTTGAATCATCAGTGGCAAATCCTTTAAATGAAAACTTACTTACAGACTGAGAGTCAGAACTGCCGGCATTGTGGTCTACCCTTCCAGGATCAATTCTGGAACAGTGTTGTAAATACAACTTCACCACTGATTTGTAGTCGTGTCCTCTTGTGGAAGACCAAACAAAGTAGTTTCACTTTCACAACGAAACACACGGCGGCCTAGCGTGAGCTGAGGCCGGGCTAGAGTGAGCAGAGGCGGCGGGGGTTGAGAACGGCACGGCCGGCGGATTCGACGAAGGAGCAGCAACCACACGTGACGACCCCGGACTGGACTCCGCTTTGTCCACGGTGAAAGTTGATCCGGCGATCCACAGCACTAAGTTGATGTATTCCCTCAGAGACCAGCACAGATCAGCTCCAGGCATGATGAAGCGGATATTGTACTCTTTTGGAAGGCCAAACAAAGTAGTTTCGCTTTCACAACGAAACGCACAGCTCTTCACGACATGGCAGCGGCAACAACAATACTACAGCGAGAATAAAAGTTACACCTTCTTTCTTTGCGTGAACATTTGGGCGGTGTTATGCAAATCTTCCTACATAGTGAGGTAGACATGTGGGGGCATGTTAGAACGAGCCGTTTTAGGTAGGTGTGGCTGACTCTTAACTTTTATAAAGAATATCTCTTTGGATTTGAGTCTTTAGTCTTTGCAACTTTACAGATCTTCTTTATGCACCAAGAGCTTGTAACACTTCAAAGAGAAAGGAGAAATTGAAATCGCATCATATGACCCCTTTAACACCAATTCGCATGAAATTAAAATTTTTTGCCTGCTATAACCTTAATACACACTGAACACATTTTAAAAGCAATTATCTGCCTTTCTTATGTAGACATCATTGCAGTGTCTAAACATGACAAAAGTAAAACCTTGGTTTTTAGCCTCACAGTATAGACATGCAAACCTCTAATAATAATCCATTTCTTTTTAATTGGTACTCAAAAAATAACTATGCATGTCAGCATCTGTTCCCCCTTCCCTCCATGTTTTCACTGTCTCCTATCTCACACACACACACACACACACACACACACACACACACGCGCAAAACATCTCTAGACTGCTGTCCAATGAGGCCAGATTGCATCCGAGCTCCCAGAGTGCAACAGCATGTCCTTCTGCCAAAACCATGCATATTCTCAGTCTAGATGGACTGTTATTGTTTTAATAGCACACAAGAACCATCATAATAATGTTTAGCAGAGCCTCAATCTAACAAAAATACTACTCGCATTGTATGACTGTATATTTGCTATGCAGGCTTCCTAAAATGCATCATGAATAAAAATGCCATAATCTTTAAAGCTCAAAATTCAGTGATGATAAACAGGTTGAATATCATAACATTATAATATATCAAGCCTCGACATTACTAAAATGAAATCAACATGTAAATGACAGGATCCCATTTACAAAACGACAGAACCGCCATCTGAAATAATAAAAAACCAGACAGAGCGTCAAAGAGCAACATTACCTTTTTCTTCAGGCATCGTCTCCCGTAATTACGTCTTTTCTGTAAATAAGAGAATGAGCCTGCGGTTTAAAAAATATATATATATATCCGACAGTATTTCAGTGGAGCACAGCGGTCTGGTACATGTTAATGCTGAGCTCCTCTCGCGAGCGACGGAGAAATGCGCTTCACACAGCGCGTGTCACAGCGATACTACAGGAATGAACGCAGGTCATATGATTCCCGCCTCACACTCGAGCTATTGCAGCAATCCATTATAAATAGAAGCTTCTCGATCAAAAACATAACACCCCTTCCCAAATATCTGAGGGCGTTTACCGTATTGTCTCTGTGTGAGGTACGCAGCTGGACTATCATTTAGCCCGGTTGGGGGAAAGAGCTCCTCTCGCGAGCGACGGAGAAATGCGCTTCACACAGCGCGTGTCACAGCGCGTGTCACAGCGATACTACAGGAATGAACGCAGGTCATATGATTCCCGCCTCACACTCGAGCTATTGCAGCAATCCATTATAAATAGAAGCTTCTCGATCAAAAACATAACACCCCTTCCCAAATATCTGAGGGCGTTTACCGTATTGTCTCTGTGTGAGGTACGCAGCTGGACTATCATTTAGCCCGGTTGGGGGAAAAAAAGAAAAAGAAAAAAGAAAATGTAGGCCTATGTATCAACCTGTAATCAACGTGAGAAACATGCTGCATATTTAGCTAAAGGTTTCTGTGTTTTAGGCTATAAACTTATGTCAGGTCTATAGGACACTGGAATGTCATCAAAATATATTTTAATATTTATATAATGTAGCATATTTTACATTCCATCATTTATTTTCCCCAAATGCTGGAAGTCTCACATTATTCATAATATAGCCTACAATTAAATGAAATTAGGATAGGCCTGTACCATAGGATATATAGGAGGTCTCCTCAAATTATTATTAGGACTATTATTATTTATATTTCATCTTAGAGACATCCAAAAAAAAGTATTGTTCCACTTTTCTAGCACTTTAATTTCTAATAATGAAGAAAGTGTTGAAACTATGAAAAAATATAAATGTATTTAATATAAAAAGGATAAACACAAGGATATAGCTAAACAAAATGAAAAAAAATTTTACAATGTAGGATGTCCCAAATAAACATGAAACAGGCAACCAAAACCAGAGTGACCAACTGCATCCGTTGCTATCCCATAATGCCACACTCAGCCCTCTCTGACTCTAACCCTTTATTTTATTACTACATACCTTTGCACATGAGATCATGCCTAATATTGACTTGTTTGTGTTTTCCTTGTCATTTTGAATCCACCTTTCCTTGGAAAAGGACTGGATTTTGATGGATTGGATGCCTGTAACAACAGTTTCAAGAGATTTTATCATCAGTGCTCTATTAGCAAGACCACACTTGAATGCAGTCGCTCTAATGAAAGTTCTAAAATATGAACAGTCATGACAGGCATTTATGAACCGCAGAACTTTTCACACACACAGTCCATTTAATTAATGCATTCAAGAGGTCAGAGAGGCTCAAATCTTTTCCAGTTCTGAAGACCCCTCACTCCAGCTCTGTACACGGTTCACTCTTTGATGTCTAATCGCGGAGCACGAGTCAATGTCATACTGCTATCTCCCTCTCTCACATGTTCTCTATAAGTCCTGAATAATGATCAGGCTTGTGAACGGGCAGCTAGCACCTGTCAGGGGCTTAAAACAATTGATTACAAATTTTTTTTTTACTGTGCTAAATTTGCTGCCATAAGCATTTGGCTTCAGTTTGTCAGCACCATTAAAAATGATTTAGACACTGCTGAAAATCTGTGCTGGCAATCCATGGAAACAAAAATAATGAAAGCGGCATTGTTCTAAATTGAGAGACGGCAAAACAGAAAAAAAGAGCGATAGAGTGAGCGAGCCAAGCTCGGCATTCAGAGAAAACTAGGGATGCTCCGATCCGCCTTTTTCGCTTCCGATACCTAGGGTTCGGTATTGGCCGATACCAATCCGATACCAGTGAAGTTTTTTTTCCCTCATTTAAATAAACGTAGAATTTATATATCTCTGTGTGTAGAACTGATAATCATTCTTTCACAATCTACTAGATAAAGTCTACTTCATTATAAAGAAAACTAAAATAAACAAATATGAAAAAATATAGGCCTATGTATATTTATAATCTATGACAAAAATGTATCATAAACTAGGTTAGTGGATTATTCGGCAGCAAAAGTTATTCTAGAAAAATCAGTGCACAATAATTTTAGAAATCCAAACATTTAGTGAAAAACAATATTTTGTGGGGAACAAATAAAAGTGCTAAATATGGTACACATTACTATTTGTATTATTATAAAATCCATTCATTAAAAACATTCATGAATGTATTATATAATATATATATATATATATATATACACACACATAAACACTATAAAATTAAAATACATTTATTTTAAATGTATAGCATATTTTTTAATAAGGCAACAACATATGATGTTGCAGTGCAGTGTGAATTGTTTTTATACAGTCAACCCTCAACGGATATATATAAGTTATGCCATTTTACGAACATATATAATGTTTGTAAAATGGTACAGCTTTTTAAATATCTGAAAGTACACTCTTAATATCAGTCAGTCAAGCATTATAATATGATAATCAAGTATTATTTAATAATAGAAGTTTAGTAATTAGAATTAAAACTTGGTAACCATGAACTTAGGACTGGTGCTGGTGCTATTTTTGGTCATTCAGTGTTCCTGTAAAAAAAAAAAAACAATAACCCTGATAAGATATTATAATTATTATACGAATTCTACTAAGAACAATATAAAAACGCACTAAGGATTAATGAGCTACTGGATTCATGAATATTAAATCAGGTTGTGTGCGTTAGCTCAGACTGATTTGCTGAAATCAAAACAGGGACGATAATAGGTGAGCACCAGCCAATGAGATTGTCGTTTGCGCATTAGTTCCGCTTACTACAGGAAAACCCGGCAGTTCTTAAAAGCTGAAGGAACTCAATTCCAAAGGAACTCCGTTATTCTTACAGGAAAGTACAACAAAGTATATCGTTTACATGTAGCACATCAATTCTGCATGTTATGTAAGACTCACTCGCTCTTTGCTCACAGTGAGAGAAGCGACGGTGAGTCGTGCGCCTTCACACTAGAGCTTATGTTAGGCCAAATACACAAACACAGGTGCGCTGCGCATCCATTCAAATGAACTGAAAAATATCTCACAATGTAGATGGTTGACCGTCTATGAGCACGAAGCGCATTGTAAGCGCTTAGCGTTAAAAAGTGCAAAGCACAAAGGGAAAGGGAAGAGAAATTGCTGCGTAGTGTATTATATCTGTGCAACAGTTATTGAGCCTTTCTTTTAACAGTTTTAAATTTCAGTTACTGTGCATGTTAAAAACAATTGATAGTCTTTTCTACGCCCGTGTTTTGTTCTCACAGACACCCGGTAGCAAGTAACAAAACAACATTAAACTCCGGCGAGAAGATAAAGTCCTTTTTGCAAAATCATAGACATGTATTTACAAATCAAGTATAATGGGAACACAGAATGATCTTGGAGAGAGCTTTACCGAGCTGACTGCTGTAACCGAACGCGAGCAGGGTTTAAAGGCTGAACGAATGACTGACAGCCACAGCAGAGAAAAGAGTTTGTGTGAACTTTAATGTAAGGACTTAAATATTATTATGTAGCTCACATTAAGCTATCGTATGGCTTCAGAAGTAACACAGAATAATTTGCACAATCGAGAAAAAAATAATAAAAAAAATCTCGGATTTGGATCGGCTCTCTCGGACCGATACCCGATCCGAGATAAATGGCAGTATCGGAGCCGATACCCGATATGAATATCGGATCGGCGCATCCCTAGAGAAAACATTACGTAATTCACTTTGTATGATTTGCAAAGATAGAGAACATGTGCCTGACTAATCTGTGCTCATTTTTCTGTCCATCGAGATGATTTATTTTAAAAGTTTGACACCCTGTGGGCGTTTTCTTCTCTGTATGAAGTCATCATCTTAAACAAATTTGCTTACAAAAATTATAGGATATTTTCAGGCTATTTATCATCTGGACAACATGATCAGTAGAGACGGTAGGATAGCCAGAAGCAGATAAGTTGATAAACACCAAAACCACTTAAATTGTTTAGGACACCCAACCAAATCTACAAAGATAAGTGTTACACATAAGTGACCTCTTCTGGATATAGTCAGGTAAACAATCTTTTTAGAAGCATTTTTAGTAATAAAATAAAACAAAATATATCATGTAAAATTGTGTGTATGCATACTTCATTCATGTAAGAGAGTTTATAGTACAAGCAGTGTTTGAATTGAACATTGTGACCTCATCAGGATCCAAAAAAAAAAAAAAAAAAAAAAGTACACACTCCCATTCTGTACACGAACACTGCCAGTGTCAAAATAGCTCAACTTCACTCTCTACACTTTGATCTACATTTAAAAGTCCTTCAACTCTTTTACTTCAACTTCATCCTATATCCTTTTCCTGAGCTAATGGAGAGAGTAATATGGGCCACAGAAGGAGAGCGATAACAGAGAGCGAGAGAGAGAAACAGGGATGGGGATGTACTCTGGTTGCTCCAACTCAGACACCCTTCAGATTCAAGTCATGAATAATTTACAGAGGTCCTTTACTCTCTCCACGTAACTTGAGACTCTAAAGCACAGCAGCGGTGCTCAGGTGTCAAATCTCAGCAACACATGCAGCTGAGGGTGAGAACCACAGTACATTAGATTATGGAAATTCATGGAAAACCATGGAGACAACTGTAAACCATTTAAATTTTTTAAAGTTGGAAATAAACCAAAGATTACTGGAATAGGTTGTACAAGAAAATACCGTTTCAGTCTTTCTACTTAGAATGTCATGTTTAATTTAATAATTATCATCTTAATTATTTTTGAGTCATTCTTTATTTACAGCTAAATCTGACGTTAATTCAAGCTCAAACTGATTAATTAGCTGAAGTTATTACACAAATAATACCTGCGTCATTAACACCAAGTTACTGCGGCTTTGTGAGTAGTTATTTCTTCAAAAACGCATTGCACTATTTTAGCAAAAACAGCAAGTTGCATAGAAAATGTATCCCTGCCTGACACAGCAGTAACACTGGTTCAACCAATGGCGTATATGGCAGGACTATCCGTTTGCGCAACTAATGGCAGACAGGGGAGTGTTCTGAAACGGTCATTATTTTAGCAATTTATAAAAGTTATTTAAAAAATATTGTATTACAAAAACATTACTGTAGTTCGAGTTCCGGTTTCACAAAGATTGTTGAAATTTCACTACAATTTTCCTTCAATTTTTTTAACCAAACCATAAGAAAAAAAATTCTGTTCTAGCTGCTGATTTATAGCTCCTAATCTGAGAACACTGACCACCAGTAAATTCAGACCTATCAGTTTAGCACGAGGATGCTACATTCTGGATTTGTCCCCATAACCTCAGCACTCTTCTGGTTACCGTGGTGGGACGAGAGGGGTGATGGGTAGAGAATCATCACACTCTGCTGTAACATTCCATTCCAAAGATACACACACACACACACACACCTCGTAAATTAATCAAGGGCTTTGGGCAAAAAAGCCACCAAAATTAACAAAAAAAAAAAGATAATTCACCCCTTATTTAAGATAAGTTGGCAAAAAAAAAATAAGAGAAACAATTGAACTAAATGTAATGGTCACAACTAAAGTGAAATGTGAAAGTCACATTACACTTAGATCTGCTCATGTTAAATCAAAGATTTCTTTTACTCATTTTTCAATTGAGCATTAAAGCCAAATCACACACACATTTGTTAGTGTAAAAATGCAGTGACCATACAGAGACATTTAGTTTGTTTTATATATATAAATCTTTCCCAGTTAAAAAAAAAAACATTTTGTTCATGCTACCAAGAAAAAAAAATCCATTAATAAATGGTTCTCAATTGGTTCTGTCTGTATAGCATAAATATTTATTTTTATAATAATTCATTTTGTGCACCACCTTTAAGCAGCAGTATTTAACCTTTGCAAGTGTAAAAATTACTGTAAAAGTGTTGGTGTTGATTAATTGTACTAAAAACAATCTATAGTATTCGGATTCATTGAAAAATTTCAATTTATATTAAAGTATTTGACAAGACAACACAGAAACATTAAATATTAAAATCCTAAAATGCCCTTAGAAATGTTTTTTAAAAAGGTCCTTGAAAATCAATTCCAGGGGCAATTGCCATCTAATGGAAAAGTTCATTTCTGAGCCTGACACACAGACAATCGTTTTTAATCGAACATCGTTTTTAAAAAGCAAATAAGAACCACAGAGCCAACTCAAGAACACTACATAGCACAAAGCAGTTCAACAAGATGTTTTTTGCTGAACCAAAGGAGCTGCCTTGAATTTTGGGATAAAAGACATGCTTGATCAGACAAAAATGACAGTCTGAAGATATATTTAGATATATTCAAAGTGTATTAAGGAAAGTGTATACACGCATGCAAACTGGTTGACATTGTTTCAATATCGCATAAGCTGGCAACAAAATTTGGTCAAACCAGATGAGCCTCCATCTGGGGTGACATGCAAACTGTTCACTGACTCAGCAGTACTATATTCAGCAGAGCTACATTCCAAAAGAATGAAAAATGTTCAAAGAAAAATGCATCATTTGAATTTTCTTACTGTTGTGCAGAGGCATGGTACAATCATAAAAACATGTGACAGAGCAAAAAGTTATTTTGAGCATTTGAAGAAAGTTAAAGGCAGAATACGCACACAGACACCCGTACACACACACAGTCACAAGTAAAGCAGCAGGTCATCTCTGGCCAGATTGCCTTTAGGGTTTAATGGGTAAACTGAAGCCTATTTTGCAAAAAAGTGCAAATAACTGGTCATATTAACAAATGAATTTTGCCTTTGAGTAAAAACACAGCTCAAAGCAAACACCAATAACAAATCATTAGCACATACATGTGCGCAATCAAATGTTTAATGGTGTGACTGCAAAAAGGGTTTGTCTAAAAAGACAGGTTACTATAGCATCTTTCAATAACATGCAAGTAAATTGAGTCACGTATTATAACCCGAAAATACATCATGCATTTAAAAAAATTAATAAAATAAAGTGCATTATGCCCATGATAGTTGTTGAAAGTGATGGCCAAAAAAAGTGATTTTTGTACAGGTTTCTGCATATATGCATATAAGATGATAAAAATAAATAACTATAAAAGGCTTAAATAGCTCTGCTCCCAACCACTAGAATGTGTAAATAAATAAAAAAAAAATAAAAAGTGAAGTTTTCCCCCAGTAATTTTGTCGAGTTTTACCTTGTTTTCCAGTGCAAATTCTAAAGATTCTTAAATCAAAATACATTTACTCAGAAGCAAAATAAGAAAACGTCTAATTTTCTGTGAATCGAAAAATCAACTCGACTCAAAAGGACAAAAGTTCATACGCCATTGACAGATTTGTTCTTGTTCAAAATATAAACAATTTGATTTTCTTAATGTATGAATGTTGAGATTTTCTATTGGAAACCAAAATATAGATATTCATTTTTTGCAATGCGTGCAACATTTAATGCCATGACTTTATTCATTTAAGGCTTTTGCTCTGATTTAAGACCTTTATAAGGCCTCAATTTGTAGAGGAGCCTTTTTAAGAACCACACAAACCATTTGTGGGATAATGCAATCTAAAAACAATGCTTTATTAAC
Source organism: Sinocyclocheilus grahami (assembly GCF_001515645.1). Classification (NCBI taxonomy): domain Eukaryota; kingdom Metazoa; phylum Chordata; class Actinopteri; order Cypriniformes; family Cyprinidae; genus Sinocyclocheilus; species Sinocyclocheilus grahami. The sequence continues at coordinate 1,012,679 of NW_015505238.1, forward strand.
CAAGCATTACGAGCAAACTCATTGATGCTCATCAAATGACCAACAGTCAGGTTAGACATCATACTGTATTTAACCAATAAAAACAAGGCTGTGAGATAACAGACTAGTCTTTTCAATAGCACGCACTATATAAGACAGATCATGTAATTATTTCCACCAAATCACAACTTTCAAAACTGTTCTATGGAGCTTGTCTACTAAATGTCTTTTCATAAACAAGTTTCTTCAGCTAATCGATATGTTGTTCGTAAACAACAGTACAATCTCCAGTGAACACGCTGCACTTCCATCAATCGCAGCCTTGATTTCACTCCTGTCAAGAGTTAAATGGCACTACTCCAAGGTCTATTTGACAATGTGATGGGGAGGGGGGTATGCTGTATGTGTATCGAATGCACCGATACGTTTCTTGAAATGTCCCTCCAAACACACCTGCTGATGATGAAATGGCATTCTCCCAGCATGCATCCAACCAAGGCTCAATTAACCAGCAAGGCTCATGCAGAAGGCAAGGGTGTTTATTTCAAACACTTTTTCATAGGGGATATCCTATTTGTGTCTTTTTTCTGATTTCTGCAGGTCAGAACAGCACCTTAAATAGCTGAAAACAGCTTCCACGCTATTCTTTAACATTACGTGAAAAATGAGCCTTCTGATTTTGTCCCTATCGTAGCTAGTGTTTGATGAATAAGCTGGAGGCCATTCCTCACAGTCAGTACCAATAAAACCAGGACAAGGAAAATGTCACAGGCCCACTCTAGATTTCAGGGCTAATTGCTATTGTCTGTTTCTCAGGGACTTACTGTGATATCACCAGCTATTTCTCTGTTTGCTTCCAACAGCTGTAACAATTTTACATTGAGCCTGCAAAGAGCCAAAATCCACAATTTTTTAAATTGTAACCAAATACCTTCTAAAAGAAAGTCGGTCTTAACTTGCATACCTTAAAACAGCAGTTCTCATCTGTTGAGTCGCAACTAACCATACAATCAACATCAAAATAAAGAGACATCAACTTAAATAGCTCACCCACACCTGATTTATTTTAATCTTTCACTTAAAGAAAAAAATTCAAATAAATAAAAATACATGCCAGTGTTGGAACAGCACTTGATGCCCGATATAAAAATTGTGTCCTCAACTAAACCCAGTTGAGAACTGCCCTAACGTACCAAATTCACTCCAAAGTCACTCCCATGATGATGTAGCTAATACGCTGATATTACATCAGTCAGATTCACAGGAGTTGAATTTCTGGCACAAATTATGCTGACCTGAAAATAAGGTTATACAGAAAGTAAATTAACCAAATTATGCATAATTTGGGTTCACACACGGTTCCAGAACGACATTTTTAAAGAAATAACAGAGTCGCTTCAAACAAAATGTATAATTCATATTAAAATTAAGCAACCACTTTATGAACCTTACAGAATACGTACAGCAATATGTAGAACAGAAGCCACTGGCACCAACGGTCTCGTCTGTCAACTTATGATTATGATGCTTTTTGGAAAAGCAACCCGGGATTAGGGTTGCAAAAGGGGTGGAAAATTTCCGGAAACATTACAAAAATCCCTGAAATATTCAACAAAAAAAATCCTAGAATGTTTCCAAAAATTCTGGAATATTTCCACCTTTTCGCAACCCTACCCGGGATAGAGGTTACAGAACATCATTACCACATAAAAAGGGAACTTGTGTCTACAGACAATATTGATTAAGGTTAGAGATATTGGCCACCTTGACGGTAAAATCAACTAATACCTGGGATTGTGCAGACCATCCTTCTAACACCCTAAGTGTTAATTTAAGCTACCACATAGTGAATGACAGTGTTGTAGACCTATTCCTTGAAAAACATCAACAAAAATACGGGTTATTAAACTTTTTATAGGACTTCCAAATGCACCTACACTGTCAGAAAATAAAAGGTGCAAAAATTCTTCCTTTAGGGCTACAAGGGCTCAAAATAGCACCAAAAGAATACAGATTACTAATCTAAAATACTCTGCAACCTTTAGGGGTAAAGGAGGTACACAGCTATCCATCAGACATCCATCCTGTAAATCATGACTATGCACAGGATTCGTTTTGTTAATAAATATAGGAGAGAAGCATCATTCAGATTTAAGATTAAGACTATACAAAAAAGATTTATAGACCAATTGTGCCAGTTCTCAAAATAAAATAAAGCCCAACAGAACATTTCCCTTAATAAAACCCCTATTAATAAATTAAGTTTCCCAACTCAAAGGGTTTGTTGTCACCAGATGCAGAACACTAAGGGAGTCTTGGGACTCAGTTGAACGCGCTACACATCACACGAAGAACAAGAGACAGCCTCTATACACCTTTGACAGCACTACATTACGCATTTCCATACAACACGGCTGCACCGCAACATAAACGCTGGTGGATCGGTGGGTGGAACCAGACTACCGCGTACAGACACAAACAAACCTCAGAGCTTTTAGGTAAAGAGATTAGTATACGCGACGCACTCCCAACACACTCACCGGTGCTCATCGTTATCCGCAGACCTTTCCAGAGTCCAATGTCATGTACGTCTCTAGATCGTCATTCACGCCGAGCCATCAATGCGCTCCGTGCATCTTTCAACCGCCCGGTGCACAAGTGCTCGAGCCAACGTGGTAACAATGAAATGATCAAATAAAGAGATCGCGAAATAAGCCCTCGCACCTCCGACTGAAGAAAAGTCGTTATTATACGCTGTAGAACCGCTAATAAACGTAGTGCGCAGCGTTGCAAGCGCATGCAGGAGCGGGGTGTTGCCGTATGGCTGTGATGCGCGTGTGCGTATTTGCCTCAGCACCATTCCTGCACGAGACGCACTGTGACAGAGGGCGGCTGGGAAATTGAGTTTATGTGCGCGAATCAAACTCAAGATCAGCCACAGCAATAATCATGATTAATATTCGACGTCATTTTAAAGCAAAACTTGCCACCCAAAGTGAGGATTTCCCTTTTGTATTGTTCCAAGAAAGAAACCCACTCAGATATCTGTAACAAGATATAGCTGGGGGCCCCAGGGGCCTCAGGGTGGCCCACAACAAGCCTCCACTCGACACTTAAATAACCACCATTAGTCAAAGCACAAACAGTGTGGGACGAGTTACGCACAGTGACGCCACGCTTAAAGCAATACTAATCTACAGCTATTAATATGAAAGGCATGCAAGTTTATGGCTCAAAACATAATAAAAAGGCAAACAATTATATTTAAATGGCTGTACTGAGCAATATTGTAATACCATATAGCTAATATTTTCCATTTTTATTTTAAAGGGGTCATATGATGCGATTTCAATTTTTCCTTTCTCTGGTGAGTGTTACAAGCTCTTGGTGCATAAAGAAGATCTGTAATGTTGCAAAGACTAAAGTCTCAAATCCAAGGAGATATTCTTATTAAAAAGTTAAGTCAACCACACCTACCTAAAACGGCTCATTCTAACACGCCCCCACATGTCTACGTCACGATGTGGGAAGATTTGCATAACGCCGCCCAAATGTTCACGCAAAGAAAGAAGGCGTAACTTTTATTCTCGCTGTAGTATTGTTGACGCTGCAGCCATGTCGTGAAGGCACTGCGTTTCGTTGTGAAAGCGAAACTACTTTGTCCTTCCAAAAAGAGGACGAGATCCGCTTCATCATGCCTGGAGCTGATCCGTGCTGGTCGCTGAGGAAATACATCAACTTCGTGCTGTGGATCGCCAGATCGGCTTTCACTGTGGACAAAGCAGAGTCCAGTCACATGTGGTTGCCGCAAGCCCGCCGCTCATTCTAGCCGCCATGTGTGACCCTGTGCGTTTCGTTGCAAAAACGACTTTGTTTGGCTTTCCAAAAGAGGACACGACTAGAAATAAGTGGTTGTGTTGCATTTACAACACTGTTCCAAAACAGTTCAACCCAAATATTCAGATGTGTCCAGCGCATTTTATGGAGGACTGTTTCCTGATCCTGGGAGAGTAGACTACAATGCTGGCTGTTCTGACTCACAGACTGTAAGTACGTTTTTTATGTTTAAAGAATTTGCCACTGACTATTCAAACACGAGTTTTGAGCAGTGTAGAGTAGCACTTGTTGTTTGTCATTTCTCCGATCACAAATGCAGACATGGTTTT
>NW_015505238.1:1017737-1020179 GCF_001515645.1 Sinocyclocheilus grahami
GAGTGTTACAAGCTCTTGGTGCATAAAGAAGATCTGTAATGTTGCAAAGACTAAAGTCTCAAATCCAAAGAGATATTCTTATTAAAAAGTTAAGTCAACCACACCTACCTAAAACAGCTCGTTCTAACACGCCCCCACATGTCTACGTCACGATGTGGGAAGATTTGCATAACGCCGCCCAAATGTTCACGCAAAGAAAGAAGGCGTAACTTTTATTCTCGCTGTAGTATTGTTGACGCTGCAGCCATGTCGTGAAGGCACTGCGTTTCGTTGTGAAAGCGAAACTACTTTGTCCTTCCAAAAAGAGGACGAGATCCGCTTCATCATGCCCGGAGCTGATCCGTGCTGGTTGCTGAGGAAATACATCAACTTCGCGCTGTGGATCACCAGATCACACTGTGGACAAAGCAGAGTCCAGTCACATGTGGTTGCCGCAAGCCCGCCGCTCATTCTAGCCGCCATGTGTGACCCTGTGCGTTTCGTTGCAAAAACGACTTTGTTTGGCTTTCCAAAAGAGGACACGACTAGAAATAAGTGGTTGTGTTGCATTTACAACACTGTTCCAAAACAGTTCAACCCAAATATTCAGATGTGTCCAGCGCATTTTATGGAGGACTGTTTCCTGATCCTGGGAGAGTAGACTACAATGCTGGCTGTTCTGACTCACAGACTGTAAGTACGTTTTCATATTTAAAGGATTTGCCACTGATGACTCCAACGCAAGTTGAGCAGTGTAGAGTAGCGCTTGTTGTTTGTCATTTCTCCGATCACAAATGCAGACATGGTTTTGCATTTACGCGGCGCGATGCAACGTGTAAAACAACAGTACAAGTCATTAAAATCCGTAATTATGTCCCCACTGGATGCAACAAATGCCTGGTTTATAATGGGTTGTAATGTTTTCCCTTCTCGTCGTTCCGGCCGGACAGGGCATCACAATATGCTAGGGGCGTAACATTTCCGTCACACGCTTGAGGTATTCGGCCAATCACAACGCACTGGATAGCTGGCCAATCACAGCACACCTCGCTTTTCAGACCGATGAGCTTTGTAAAAAAAAAAATTGACACATTTCAGAAAGGCGGGTCAGAGGAGAAACAATAAGTTTTTTTTTTTATTAATGTCTGTAGTTTAAATTTTAGTGCATCAAATTAAAACAAGTTTCAGTTCATCTTTATTTCAAGTAACAAATGTATGGTTTTAGTTCACGGTATCAACACTGATATTGCGCAACTGCACAATAGGATAATGTGCATAAGAAAATTAACGCCATCTAGCGTTGAAGACAGCTTGTAAGTCTTTCAATTAATGCATGATTGACAACCACTAATAGCACAACTGAAAAAAAAATAAAAAAAAATACTAATTTGTTGGAGCAAACAATCAGCACTTAAATGAAGTTGTTTCAAGACATCTTACTTGGAAAGTGGTGAGGGGCAATCAAATTGGATGACAGACCAAATTAAATAATCACTTTATTTAATCTCTTTACAATAGTTTTACATTTAAAAGAAAATACACACTTAACACCAGCTGCTATAATTATAGCATCCGCACATGTTAGATCCCCACTTTGTTACACAGATAGTCCATTAGATTCTGCAACAAAAGTCACGTCTTGTTACACTCCATTTCAGTGTCTCTTTAGGCAACCACATGAAATTATGCAGGTTTTAAACTGCTCACCTTGATTTTTTGCATCTGGTGTACAGCGGCATCATCCAACAACTCAACATTGATGTCATCTTTATTGTCTTCAGAAAGGAACAGGGTCTTCAAAAGGTGGAAAAACCATTTAATGTATACGGAGAAAAAAAAACAAAAAAGCATATACACAAACCAACAAAAGAATAAACGCACTCACTTCTCCATGGGAAGTTACTATTGTGGCTGTCGCCATCATTTCATCACCAACGGAGCGACTCGTTTGTCTGAATATAAAAAATAAAATAAAAAACACCCACACGGCTTTTTAGTGAAGACCCACACCACAAGAAACACACTGGTAAAACAACAAGTTAGGAAACATTACCTGAATTTACCCAACCCCAAAGCCTGATCACCCATTTTGACAACCCGTCCTTGGGCTCTTTTTGCACTGACAGTTGTGGCACACCTGTCAGAGAGAGGAGCTATGAACTTTAGGAAAAAGCCTAACATTGAACAAAAAGCAATTTAACCCTCTGTTATTCGCCACTTAAGCAATCACAATCATCCGCAGTCAGAACAGACTAAAGAAAAGAAAAATTTACTACATTGTGTTTTAATTTCTATTCTTTAACTTTTTATTTTGAGGGGATTTTGTAGGACTGCAAAATATCTATAAAGTACGGACAATTTCTTTAAAAGAAAAGCCACAAACATTAGAAAGTCACTTACAATTAATATGCTTAAGTTATTTAAAAAAAAAAAAAAAAAAAGGAACTTAAAACCAAATGAATG
>NW_015505238.1:1020599-1030183 GCF_001515645.1 Sinocyclocheilus grahami
TAATTTATTTAAAAAAAAAAAAAAAAAAAGGTACTTAAAACCCAATGCATGCAAGGCATATTGGTGCCATCTGGTGGGGGGGGTGGGAATCATATAATACCATGGTGCAACCACTAGATGCCTGTATAGCTAGTATATGAAATTCATCATTTTCAGAAAAATGTTTCAGGTTTTGCACATACACATTATCAAAGACTACTTCATTGTGACGGATTTGTAGATTGTACAATTCCAATGAAGGAATAAATTCAACACAGCCGTCTAAAATGACCGGGTTAAATTAAATTTAAAGCTTACCTCAGACTTCCAGTGCTCTTACTGTTGTGCAGGGTCTTCTTAGTGGGTTTCTGTGATAGCAAAGCTCATAAGTAAAATATAAATTAGGCACCCACAAAGATGACATAACAAATGGAGGGTCAGTACCTTTGGGCCTTCAACTGGAGCGGCCTTGTTTTGACCTGATGACCTTGGCTGGCCTACTGTGGCACTCAAACCTAAAAGTAAAGCTAACCTTAAAAGAATGAAAGTTACATAAAAAAAAAACATTTTATATAGTTTAAATTAAACCTTTTTTGCTTGGCTTTCGAGATAAGGGTTTCTGAATTTCTGGAGACGCACACTAAAAGAAAAAGAAAACAACCACCAGCGCTGATGTAAGTGGTGCGGTTACCTTAAGCGAACACTAGAGGGCAGTGACATTATTTTACCGTGAGCGCCATGGTGACCTCCCCCACAGACGTGTCACCATCTGAAAAACAGGAGAGGTTATAAATAATAAAACCAATCAAGACAGGACAAACAGTCTGTTATACTACCATTCATTAGGTCTTTTATCAGCGTGGTGTGGAGCGACTGCGGCATTTTCATCAGCTCTATTTTGAAGACTCTGTCCACAGTGGCCAGTAATTTGTTCAGATTAGCCTCCATTTCATTTATCCGGTCCTGGGCTGTTCCGGTGCAAGTAAAAGACTGGGTTCGTTCATATACACACACACACATATACACATATATATATATATATAAACAGGAAAGAGCACATATTGATTGTAATATATGACTGACCTTCCTTCTCAAACTGCTGTATAAACAGCTCCTTTCTCTTAGTAACGTTAAGTCTAATTTTCTGGTCATAGTTGTGCTGCCCGTCGGGCTGCCCGGCAGAATCCTGACTGACTTTTCTAGCTCTTCGTGAAGTCATGCTAATAACAACACAAGACAGACCTTCAGAACTTTTTATAAACAGTACAAAACTCGGAGCAGGTGTTCACCAATTACCTTCTTCTGTTTTAATAGCGAAGGTTCAGTAAAAATGTTCACTAGCGCCACTTACTGGCCTGGACGCGCTTGGTTCAGGTTTTTCCTCAAACTGGCGCTCGGCTGCTGGCGAATCTCCGGCTAGAAGCTGGGCGTGCGCACATCAATACAGCGTAATTGTTGTCACACTGTACAACAATAATGACTATTTTTAGATTATTGTAAGGGGTAGGTTTAGGGTTGGGGTAGGTGTAGACGTTACTAAAACGCAATCTATTTTAGGCGACGATACGCGACGTCATATGTGTGCGACACATTTCGATGTCTAACGTTACTACGCAAGCCTCCTGTCACGCACGCGAGTGTTTGATTCTCACATGTAAGGTTTCTGGCAAATATGGGTAAAATACTGGATGATGCCGTGGATAGTGGCGGAATAGATGTGATTATTCAGAATGAACGGGACAAAACGGCACCACGGTGTCCACATGGTATGAGATCAATTATACGTTTATTGCTGCCGTGTCAATTTTCTTATTCTAAAATGTAATGTTAATTAATACCATATGTAATCATCGATACGTGCTTTTCCCAGGACCCGCTCTGTTGTTCGAGAAAACTGGCCATGGAGAGGAGAAAGGAAGGAGATTTTACGCGTGTTCTGCTTGTCGGGACAGAAAAGACTGCAACTTGTTTCAGTGGGCAGACGAAAAGGTTAACTAGGACTAACATAGTATTTATTGTTGTACCAATTTTAATGTAACGGGTTTACAAAGGTTCTTTAATTAAATACTTAGAATTGTACAAGCAAATTTAAGTTTGAATAAAATAAGACGAATATATTAAATCCTGTAAAGCCTCACATGAAGTAATAGTTATGGGTCAAAGACGAAAGAGGCTTTTCAAGCATCAAAACAATAAGTGTAATACAGCTTTGAATTGCTGTTTTTTCGATACATTAGAAAGTGTCCTGTTTAATTAGTTTTTTTTCTGCGCAAAACAAATACCATGGGCTACATTTTTGCCATGATTTACAAAAAACAGCCACTAAAATGTCATTCAGTGTAACAATCTTGTCAGGCATATTTGTGACCCTGGACCACAAAACCAGTCATAAGCGTCAATTTCGAGAAATTGAGATTTATACATCATCTGGAAGCTGAATAAATAAGCTTTCCATTGATGTATGGTTTGTTGTGATAAGACAATATTTGTCCGAGATGCAACTATTTGAAAATCTGGAATCTGAGGGTGCAAAAAAATCAAAATACTGAGATAATGGCCTTTAAAGTTGTCCAAATGAAGTTCTTAGCAATGCATTTTACTAATCAAAAATTAAGTTTTGATATATTTACGGTAGGACATTTACAAAATATCTTCATGGAACATGATCTTTACTTAATATCCTAATGAATTTTGGCATAAAAGAACAATTGATAATTTGGACCCATGTATTTTTTTTTGCTATTGCTACAAATATACCCCAGTGACTTAAGACTGGTTTTTTGGTCCAGGGTTACATTTACCACAAGAATCCGTTCATAACCTATGAAAAGACTAATTAGTTTTACCCCAAATACTACTTAATAGTAATTTTACATTTTTAAACTATGCCACTATCCCATTTTGGCCATTTGTCAGCAATAAACTCATTTTTCAATGCAATAAAATGTAGTATGCACACTTATTCTTTTATATACTTTAATATGTTCAGGTCAGAATAAGCATTCCGTTTCAATTTTTACATAAATATAAGTCTTTGGAATGGAACATCATTTCACTCACATTTTGACATTTTATTCTCCCCAAACTTAACTGAAACCTTAAAAGTAGACACTTTACATGCATTTAATGTGTTTTCTATGTATATAAAATCACTTGTATAATTTCTTTTGATGTGGACATTAAAATGTATTTGACCCTTATACAAATCTGAAAGTATAAAAGTTGTAAAAGTCAGTTTTTTTTATAGACTTACAGAAAAATGGAATTATCAATCAGGCAACAGAAGACACATAGTAGATTGTGAGCATCAGGTTTTTCAGCAAGGTTTAGAAACGTATGTACCAAATATGATACAGTAAGATTTATAGGGTTAATATAATAAACTAAAACATGAAAGCTGAACGCAAGCATGTAAGACATAATACAACAAAAATTAAACCTTAATCAAAGAAGACAAAAACATCTGTATGAATACTATTTTTTTTTTTTTCATTCACTTTTTGCATTTAATTTATGCTTCAGATATCTGAGGCAAGGATGCTTGCCAGAGAAGAACAGAACCGCTCCAAGATGCCTCTTTTCAGTCATCAGGAATACAGCTCTAGGTAAATAACTTTTATTTTAAAAACTACACTCATCAAATAAGATACTGGCATGTCTGTTTATGGAAAGAGGAAATGACTGAAAACTGAAAAATAGCACCAGAGATACTACGACTCAACAAAATCTTTCATATGTGTACGTTGGTTTCTTCTACAGATTTAGAGCGTTTGTTTCTCTCCCGCTGGAGCAGAGAAGGTTCTGTGTGGACTGTCAGCTGCTGATTCTTCCTGAGGAACGGGCAAATCATGCGAAACACAAGGCACTTTCTGAGGACACCACAGTGCAGCGATTGAAAAGGCCCAGTCTACTGCTGTGTCCTCTAGATAACAAGAAGAGTAATGCACAATATCTGTTTGCGGATCGGAGCTGTCATTTCCTCCTGGATATGCTCTTGGGGTTAGGCTTCCAGAACATTCTCTGTGTTGGGACACCGCGGTAAGTGTAAGCAGTTATTGTTATACAAATTTCTATATTTTAAAAAAATCGTAAAGTGTGTGCAATTATTTTCCTGTCAGTGAAATTGGCTAAATATCCAATGTAATGTACAATCGATAACATATCTCCACATTTTAACTTTATAATTGAAGATTCTCTTGTACACATTCACAGATTACATGAGGTGATTAAGTTGCGGAATATGGAGGGCAAGAGTCCTAAAATGAAGAGTTTATTGCTGGATATTGATTACAGGTAAACACAATACAACATAATTCTTTGCAAATACAAGCTTAAATAGCCACATAGACATAGAATTACATTCTGTTAAAGCAGCACTATGTAACTTCTTCTGTGTTCAAAATATAATGAGCGAATACATCATGAATTAATCTTCCAAACCACGTTTTTGTCTTATTCCGAATCACTACGGTACACTTATAATAAGTACTTCTATTTGGACTAGTGTAGCCTGGTCGGGTCGTCACCGCTGCGGAGTAACACATACCTGCTTGAATCGCCATAGACATAAACTTAGAGAAGTAGCTCCGGTTGGAATGTTCTTCCGCGGGATGTGTGCAGTTCTGTTTATTAACCGCTAGAGCGCCAGTTTAGTGCTTCTTTAAGACGGTGCGCCACTCTTTTTGAGTATTTTATGTTGTTTGGAGTTTAATTAAGTACTAAGGTGGTAGTCGACTCTTTTTAAAGGAGACGAAGTGAAATTATTTCAAAATATGAAAGTATCAAAAAGTTATAGAAGTTTACATTTACTGTAAAGAAAACACACTGTACTATTTTTATTTTATATAAAATAATTATTTTTCATAACAGGTTTTACTCTAAAATTGCTATAAAATTAAAGCCTTATGTCTAAATAAGTTATGTTCCAAATTTGAAGTTGATATAAAAAAAATTTGAGGTTCCTGTGAGATTTTATTTAGGGCGTTATACCACAAACAGACACCGTTTGACACCCAAACTCTACTGAATTTTTTTAATGCATTTTTCTGTCACAAATGTCAAAATTTCTCTGTCAATTTGACTATAAATAAATAACCACCAAATATGGAATCGTGAGATTCAGACCTTTCAAACGATATGTATTTTGTCAAGATTATAAAAAGTTTTGATTCTAAAAGACCGTAATACATTTTGTAATATGACATTTGACCCCACCTGCTAAGAGGGAGGAGACCGCCAAAAGATTTAAAGGGGTCCTATTATGCTCTTTTACAAAGTCTTGATTTTGTTTTGGGGGTGTACTAGAACATGCTCTCATGCTTGGTGGTTCGAAAAACACATTATTTTTCACATAATTTACATAAATCTGGAATCTGAGGGTGCAAAAAAATCAAAATACTGAGATAATGGCCTTTAAAGTTGTCCAAATGAAGTTCTTAGCAATGCATTTTACTAATCAAAAATTAAGTTTTGATATATTTACGGTAGGACATTTACAAAATATCTTCATGGAACATGATCTTTACTTAATATCCTAATGAATTTTGGCATAAAAGAACAATTGATAATTTGGACCCATGTATTTTTTTTTGCTATTGCTACAAATATACCCCAGTGACTTAAGACTGGTTTTTTGGTCCAGGGTTACATTTACCACAAGAATCCGTTCATAACCTATGAAAAGACTAATTAGTTTTACCCCAAATACTACTTAATAGTAATTTTACATTTTTAAACTATGCCACTATCCCATTTTGGCCATTTGTCAGCAATAAACTCATTTTTCAATGCAATAAAATGTAGTATGCACACTTATTCTTTTATATACTTTAATATGTTCAGGTCAGAATAAGTATTCCGTTTCAATTTTTACATAAATATAAGTCTTTGGAATGGAACATCATTTCACTCACATTTTGACATTTTATTCTCCCCAAACTTAACTGAAACCTTAAAAGTAGACACTTTACATGCATTTAATGTGTTTTCTATGTATATAAAATCACTTTTGTATAATTTCTTTTGATGTGGACATTAAAATGTATTTGACCCTTATACAAATCTGAAAGTATAAAAGTTGTAAAAGTCTGTTTTTTTTTATAGACTTACAGAAAAATGGAATTATCAATCAGGCAACAGAAGACACATAGTAGATTGTGAGCATCAGGTTTTTCAGCAAGGTTTAGAAACGTATGTACCAAATATGATACAGTAAGATTTATAGGGTTAATATAATAAACTAAAACATGAAAGCTGAACGCAAGCATGTAAGACATAATACAACAAAAATTAAACCTTAATCAAAGAAGACAAAAACATCTGTATGAATACTATTTTTTTTTTCATTCACTTTTTGCATTTAATTTATGCTTCAGATATCTGAGGCAAGGATGCTTGCCAGAGAAGAACAGAACCGCTCCAAGATGCCTCTTTTCAGTCATCAGGAATACAGCTCTAGGTAAATAACTTTTATTTTAAAAACTACACTCATCAAATAAGATACTGGCATGTCTGTTTATGGAAAGAGGAAATGACTGAAAACTGAAAAATAGCACCAGAGATACTACGACTCAACAAAATCTTTCATATGTGTACGTTGGTTTCTTCTACAGATTTAGAGCGTTTGTTTCTCTCCCGCTGGAGCAGAGAAGGTTCTGTGTGGACTGTCAGCTGCTGATTCTTCCTGAGGAACGGGCAAATCATGCGAAACACAAGGCACTTTCTGAGGACACCACAGTGCAGCGATTGAAAAGGCCCAGTCTACTGCTGTGTCCTCTAGATAACAAGAAGAGTAATGCACAATATCTGTTTGCGGATCGGAGCTGTCATTTCCTCCTGGATATGCTCTTGGGGTTAGGCTTCCAGAACATTCTCTGTGTTGGGACACCGCGGTAAGTGTAAGCAGTTATTGTTATACAAATTTCTATATTTTAAAAAAATCGTAAAGTGTGTGCAATTATTTTCCTGTCAGTGAAATTGGCTAAATATCCAATGTAATGTACAATCGATAACATATCTCCACATTTTAACTTTATAATTGAAGATTCTCTTGTACACATTCACAGATTACATGAGGTGATTAAGTTGCGGAATATGGAGGGCAAGAGTCCTAAAATGAAGAGTTTATTGCTGGATATTGATTACAGGTAAACACAATACAACAATTCGGTTACACTTTATTTTAAGGTTCCTTGTTACAGTGTAATTATACATTTAAGTACTGTGTAATATTAATTAACTACATGTACTTACTATATGGTTATTAAATTATGCATCATTTATTGTTATTATAATTGTAAGTACATGTAACTTGTAACAAGGACACCTTAAAATAGTGTTACCCATAATTCTTTGCAAATACAAGGTTAAATAGCCACATAGACGGAATTAAAGTCTGCACCAGACTTTGAGTATTTTGTGGAATTTATATTTATTTATTAGTATACATTTTTATTATATACTACACTTTTTATATCGTTTTGCATAAGGTAGAAGAGTAGACTGTTCCTCCAGTTTACCTTGATAACCTTTGCGTTTTTGTACAAGACATAGGACTATATATTATATGCTTGCACTATTAATAACTGTTAATGCTCATAAAGATTGTCCTGTATCTAAGAAATATAATATACATTACCGTTCAAAATTTTTGTCTTTTAAAGAAATTAACACTGTTATTCAATAAAGATTTATTAAATAGATCAAAAGTGTCAGTAATGTTCTAAACCAATGTTACAAAAGATTTCTGCTTGACATAAATACCGTTTATTAACTTTATTGTTTTTATTATTGCTAATAATAATTAAAGGCTGAGATCGCATATTTCCATTTGATGATGGCCTTTGTCTTTGGGTGAAAAAAAGCGGAAGGCTGGGTAGAGAGGCTCAGTAAACTGATGATATGCTCTTTCAAACACAACCGTTTGCACTGCTGAAAACTCTTGTAGCGTTCTCATAGTCTCAGCATCATAAAACACCAGACGGCCCTTCTGATACTTTACAAACACCCCTACTCTGTTTGGTGCTGCCCGAGCTGCTGTGACGGGTAGTGCCACATGTCGATCGTTGTGCCAGGCCATGAGATGCCCATTCTGAAACTCAAGACTCCACGAGCACCCGTTCCTTCCAAGCTTGGCATCTTTGTCCCGTCCTCTCCTCTGTAGGCTGCCATAAGCCACGCCCACAGCCCATGATGGACAGCAGTGCACATCTACCTCCCAGTAGTGCTGCCCAGATGTAACAGCAACGGAGCCCAAGGCGCAGTATAACTGATCAAACCTTAGAGGCTCATTGGGAATGCAGCGATCCTCTGAGGAAAGGCACAGGCCTCGTCCTTCTGAGGTCAACTTGATCTGTTTGTGACAGGTCTGTTTGTCAATTGCCACATTAAAGGAGTCTGTCAAGATGAAATTCAAGAATATTCAGAAACTTCCGATTTACTTACAGCATATTCTGAACATTTCTTGTCCATTAGCTAATCCTTTCAATACAGTATGATATATGGAGTATATAATACAGTCTAAAAAATTATGCAAACACATCAATTATAATTTTTTTTAAATTATAGTATGCAGGATATACACTACCATTCAACAGTTTGAGATCAGTATGGTTTTTTTTTTTTTTTTTTTTAAGAACTTATGAAATATTATTACAATTTAAAATAACCATTTTAATAGATTTGAAAATGTATTTTATTCATGTGATGGAAAGCTGAATTTTCTTAATTATATTAAAATATTAAATATTTCTTAATTATTAACAATTCTGGGGGAATATATATATGTGTGTGTATATATATATATATATATATATATATTAAAAAAAATCAACATTCTTTGATAAATTAAAAGAACAGAATTGATCATTTATTTGAAATAAAAATCTTGTAAAATTATAAATGCCCCTACTATCACTTTTGATGTGTCCTTGCTGAATTTTTTTTTTTTTTTTTTTTTTAATCTTACTGACCCCAAACTTTTGAACTATATCCTCCTGAGAACCAGAAATAAAAAGCTTTGTGAATTTAGTATTTTTTCATGTCATTACATTGTTTAGAGCATAAGAAAAAAATGGTAAAATAACATTTTTGAAAAATTATGTTTTATTCATAAGTTATGCTATGTCCTCTGTAGAGGACACCAGGACTCAGTTTTTCTAAAAATAAAATGGCAAGAGTAGACATGAAAAGGCAAAAACAATGGGAATTTTTTTTAAATCACCAATCAATTTTTAGGTTTCAGGATTTTTTTATAACTAACTTTAAGGATGGCTCTCAACTATGTTATAAAATATATAACACAATGATTTGATATACCATTTTGCTTTATGCAATATGTGTGTAAAAATTCCATAAACTGGTTTTCCCATTAAGCACAATGTTATCTATACACTGTATCTAATTTGCATATTAAAGTGCTGTTGGGACAGCATGTTGAAAAAAGAAGTGTAATAATGGGAGTAGTCATTGGCCAGATTTTCATAATAATATCTAATATTTCATAAGAATATTGATATATAATTTGTTTTCCTATTCAATTCTTTTGTCTCCCAAAATGTGTAATAAACATGCTTTCAGTCCTGGTGTCCTCTACAGTGGACATGTAT
>NW_015505238.1:1033868-1035836 GCF_001515645.1 Sinocyclocheilus grahami
ATATATATATATATATATATATATATATATATACACACATGATATGTATAATATATTTAAAAATATATATATTTAGCATTAACTTGATTTATGAGTTTTAGGGGCTGATAGTGTTTTGTACCCAGCAGCAGGCTCTTGCGTTGGAGCTGGGCTTTCAGATCTTTTGAGATGTTCCTAAGAACCTTCATAAGCTTATGGATCCTTTCTTCATTCATTTTTATCTCCTCTTCAGCAGGGTCCAGTTTCTTACGACAGCTAGTCAATCTAGTTAAAGATACATCGGAATTAAATGTACAGCATGTTAGCTATCGAACAGAACATGGAAAGGCATGTTGTTTTAAAAATAATTAAGTTATCTAGAAGTATTTGTATTAAGGACCTATCACAGAATCCACTATTCATGAAATAGAAAAATATGGCCTTACGTAATATCCTCAGGAAACAGCTGAAAGCAGAGAACATGCAGAAGAGAATATATGTGATCCATACATTTTGTCAACAGGATTATTACAACGACATGAAATGCATGTTTCATCCTTGATGGTTACCTGCTTCATGGATTCTGCTGGGCTCTGTTGAGCTGACTGAATAGCACTGATGTGTTTCTGCAGGAGACTGAGGTGTTGATTCCAGTCTTGAAGAATTCGGTTTAGTTTACTGCTGGTCTCCCGGCGGTCTTGCTCTATCATGTCCAGAACAGCCTTCTCATCCTCCTGCAAAGCCATATGTAGCTCCTCAAAGCACTCCTGTACCTGCTGCTTCATCGTCTCTGAACTCGTCTTCAGCAGAGGTGTATGATTCATTAGTTATTTATTTAACATT
Organism: Sinocyclocheilus grahami; assembly: GCF_001515645.1. Taxonomy (NCBI): domain Eukaryota; kingdom Metazoa; phylum Chordata; class Actinopteri; order Cypriniformes; family Cyprinidae; genus Sinocyclocheilus; species Sinocyclocheilus grahami. The sequence continues at coordinate 1,034,691 of NW_015505238.1, forward strand.
TATAATAGTTAGCTATCAGGCAGACATTCAGTATACTTTATTGGTCTTATTTGGAATGAATTATCAGAGACTTATTCAAGAGATAAATTTTTTTCCTGCTTCTGATCAAGCCATCCATGCCGACCACCAGTCATATAGATCACTTTTCACCATCAAATCAAATTCCCAACAGGGTTTTGCTTACATTCAGGTTTGCTTGCCGCTTTTTAATTGATTCCAGATGGGACTCTGTTCTTTTCCTCTCCTTCTTCAAGTCATCCAACCAGACTGGCAGCTGTTTATACAATATTTTTTAGTTATTTATTTATTACCGCACACTACCACTCAAAGGTTTGGGGTCAGTAAGATTTTTTTAATATACAGTGGGTACGGAAAGTATTCAGACCCCCTTAAATTTTTCACTCTTTGTTATATTGCAGCCATTTGCTAAAATCATTTAAGTTAATTTTTTTTCCTCATTAATGTACACACAGCACCCCATATTGACAGAAAAACACAGAATTGTTGACATTTTTGCAGATTTATTAAAAAAGAAAAACTGAAATATCACATGGTCCTAAGTATTCAGACCCTTTGCTCAGTATTTAGTAGAAACACCCTTTTGATCTAATACAGCCATGAGTCTTTTTGGGAAAGATGCAACAAGTTTTTCACACCTGGACTTGGGGATCCTCTGCCATTCCTCCTTGCAGATCCTCTCCAGTTCTGTCAGGTTGGATGGTAAACGTTGGTGGACAGCCATGTTTAGGTCTCTCCAGAGATGCTCAATTGGGTTTAAGTCAGGGCTCTGGCTGGGCCATTCAAGAACAGTCACAGAGTTGCTGTGAAGCCACTCCTTCGTTATTTTAGCTGTGTGCTTAGGGTCATTGTCTTGTTGGAAGATAAACCTTCGGCCCAGTCTGAGGTCCTGAGCACTCTGGAGAAGGTTTTCATCCAGGATATCCCTGTACTTGGCCGCATTCATCTTTCCCTCAATTGCAACCAGTCGTCCTGTCCCTGCAGCTGAAAAACACCCCCACAGCATGATGCTGCCACCACCATGCTTCACTGTTGGGACAGGTGATGAGCAGTGCCTGGTTTTCTCCACACATACCGCTTAGAATTAAGGCCAAAAAGTTATATCTTGGTCTCATCAGACCACATAAT
>NW_015505238.1:1037505-1075651 GCF_001515645.1 Sinocyclocheilus grahami
GCACTGTGAGTTGTAAGGTCTTATATAGGCAGGTGTGTGGCTTTCCTAATCAAGTCCAATCGGTATAATCAAACACAGCTGGACTCAAATGAAGGTGTAGAACCATCTCAAGGATGATCAGAAGAAATGGACAGCACCTGAGTTAAATATATGAGTGTCACAGCAAAGGGTCTGAATACTTAGGACCATGTGATATTTCAGTTTTTCTTTTTTAATAAATCTGCAAAAATGTCAACAATTCTGTGTTTTTCTGTCAATATGGGGTGCTGTGTGTACATTAATGAGGAAAAAAAATTTACTTAAATGATTTTAGCAAATGGCTGCAATATAACAGAGTGAAAAATTTAAGGGGGTCTGAATACTTTCCGTACCCACTGTATATAAATTAGTATGTTTATTCACCAAGGGTGCATTTAATTGATAAAAATTTGAACTTTCTTTTCACCAAAGAACCCTAAAGATGTTATCACTTTTATATTTGTATATTACAGCTTTTATTAACACTGATAATCAGAAAATGTATTGAGCACCAGAGCAGCATATTAGAGTAATTTCTAAAGGATCATATGACACGGAAGACTGCTGCTGAAAATTCAGCTTTGGCATCACAGAAATAACATTAAAATATCAAAATTAATTAAAATGGAACAGTTACTTCAAATTGTAATAACATTTCACAGTATAATTGTTTTCACTGATACTTGTATACAGTGATACATGGTGAGCATAAGACTAAAAAAAATAAATCCTTAAAGGGTTAGTTCACCCAAAAATGAAAATTAGCCCATAAATTACTCACCCTCAAGTCATCCTAGGTGTATATGACTTTCTTCTTTCAGACTAATCCAGTCGGAGTTATATTAAATATGGTCTTTGATCTTTCAAGCTGTTTAATGCCACTCAGCAGGTATTGCATGCATTAGTCCAAAAGAAGTGAAATAAAAAGCGCCCATCCATAAAAAAAAAAAAATAAGTGTCTCATGGTGTCTCCGGGGGATGAACATAGGCCTCCTGTAGCGAATCGATGCGTTTTTGTAAGAAAAATATCAATATTCAAAACGTAATATTCACTTGAATCTAGCTTGCGCTCACTGTTGTAAACGGAAGCAGCTCCGGGCGGATGACGAATGGAGGTCAGCTTTGTGTATATGCCGCTCGGAAGTGACGAACGCGGAATAGCAGGGGAGAGATCAAAACAAAACATCGGTCACTTATTAGAAGTACAAAACTAGGATTTGTAAAGAAGAATGTCGGAGGATTTCGATATAAACCAAGAGGAGACTGGTTTTCCTTTGCTAAAGTAAGGAAACTTTGCTTCCTTTGCTCCTGTTAACAAACGTTGGTTTTCACGAGACTCACCGGCGCATGCGCAACACTGAACTCATACGTCATCCACCCGGAGCTGCTTCCGTGTAGGATTGTTGGAGCCGTTATTTTTATGGATGGGCGCTTTTTATTTCACTTCTTTTAGACTGATGCATGCAACACCCGCTGAGTGGCATTAAACAGCTTGAAAGATCAAAGACAATTTTTTTTATATAACTCCGACTGGATTCGTCTGAAAGAAGAAAGTCATATACACCTAGGATGACTTGAGGGTGAGTAATTTATGGGCTAATTTTCATTTTTGGGTGAACTAACCCTTTAAACATTTAAAAAAATCTTACCAACCCCAAATTTCTGAACATTAATGAAAGTCTCAAACTTGTTTTTCATTGTTGCAGCCCATGAGCACATGTTCAAACTTAGCAACAACTATAACAATATTCCTATAGTACAGGTGCGTCTCAATAAATTAGAATGTCGTGGAAAAGTTCATTTATTTCAGTAATTCAACTCAAATTGTGAAACTCGTGTATTAAATAAATTCAATGCACACAGGCTGAAGTAGTTTAAGTCTTTGGTTCTTTTAATTGTGATGATTTTGGCTCACATTTAACAAAAACCCACCAATTCACTATCTCAACAAATTAGAATACTTCATAAGACCAATAAAAAACATTTTTAGTGAATTGTTGATTCAATCATAGATTCTCTATGGGGTTCAGGTCTGGTGAGTTTGCTGGCCAGGCATGACCACATTCTTATGTTTTATTTGTCTGGCAGGTTAGAAGATCTGTCATTACCTCGGAGGGTTTTGGAGAGTTGGCTCCAGTTCTCCTGATCAGTTTTGGAGAGCGTGGGAAGGGCTGGGTAACTTGTGTCCCTGAACGAGCCTCGGTAACCAGACAGAAGGAACTTATTTCCTCTGATAAAGGCCGAAAGTCTTCCTCTGCCATCTCTCCAAGTCTCCTCTGAGCTAATGGGAGTTGTGTAGAAACATCATAAACATCACTTTAGTAGTTTATGTACGGCTGTAGAATCAAATGCATGGAATGGAAAAAGCACAAAATGTTCTAAATTAGCTGGTTTTCTCAGAGGACATTTAAACAAGTTCCTTCTGACTTCTTGCTAATGCATAAAATGTCACAGCAAGCCTTTCCTAAAACAAACTGAATGCCAAAAGTTGCATTTATATCTGCATAGCCCAAAGCAAGGAACTGAGCATTTTAATCGTATGTAATCGTACTTTTGAGCAGCCTGCACATACAGCTTCTGTCTTAACATTGGCACATTATCAAGTTACACAGTTCTTTGTACAGTTGTGTTCTTTGTAACTGGAATAATATGCAATGAAATGACTTACCTAAGAGACGGATAAGAGAATTAGTGAATGTGTTTAGTTGTCGTCGTCTTCCTGCAAGCACTGCTATGTTCGTCTGTGGAATGTGTTAAAAAAAGGTGTGTAGCCGCTTTTAACAAGCCAAAGCCTGCTGCATATGCATATGTGTGTGTGTGCACACTTTTGCAATGTTTTGTAGCTGAAAGGATTATGTCTGCTCAATTCCAGACTTGTTGACCTGCTGCAGGGTTTGGAAGTAGCAGCAGATTATGGTTTTTATTGAGCTGTTCTGAAATGCATGTTGACACTTGCATTGCATGCATTTTGCAAGCATCAACCACTGTTTTTTTGCCCTCTTAGGTACTGCCAGTTTTACGGGCAGGATGAGTTCTGCCGTTATAATATGTTCAACCATCACTTTTTTGATGATGAGGTAAAAAAACAAACCTCCTTTGACGTCAAATGTGGTCAACTGTAGTACATTCTGATAAGTCATGATACGCTGTTTTGCAGGAAGCGGTCACATTTTTTCAAGGCTTTCTGCGTGAAGAGGGAGGAGCCAAGGTAGTCATGATAACAGACCCCCCATTCGGAGGCCTAGTGAAGCCACTAGCCAACAGTTTCTCTCAGATGGCAATCACCTGGAAAAATCTGAATAAAGGTATGAGGAACGGCATGCTTTCCTAAGCCATGTATGACTTTTTTTGCAACAACTTGTACTTGTGCATGTTTTACTTTCTAAGAAAATGCATTAATAAATGCTCAGTTTTCAACAGTTTACCAAAAAATAAAAATTCTGTCTCAACTTCGATTTGGCTTTGTTTTCTTCAGTGGAAAACAAAAGTAAAATTGTGTTTGCTGATCTCACACAAAGCTATCATATGGCTTCAAATTACTTTCATGGTATTTGCATACTTGAAACTTGAAACCCTCAGTTTCCCCCTATTTACTGAAAGGAGAGACCAGCACAATTTCACTGAATTTCTCCTTTCATATTCCATGGAAGAAATAAAGGTCATACAGGTTTGGAACGGCATGAGGGTGAGCAAGTGTTTAAAAACAAATCGACTCAGACACTTCATAATCTGTTATCATTCTTATCTGTTGTTGTTGATTTTTAGTAAGCGATGCAGGTCAGATGCCAATGATCTGGATCTTCCCTTACTTCTTTGAGTCCCGTATCCTGGAGTGTTTTCCCTCCTTCTCTATGCTGGATTACCAGGTATTATAGGAATATAGTGTTATAAACATGTTAATAAATATAATAATAATAAATTTACAGGGTATTATAGTCCTGTGTTATTCTTCATTCTCAGGTTGATTATGATAACCACCCTCTATATAAACACGGAAAGACAGGCCGTAAGCAGTCACCTGTTCGACTTTTCACCAATCTGAGCCCCAAAGATATCATTCTACCAGAGGATGAAGGTTACAGGTGCACAAAAATAATGCATTCTGAGTTTTTGATTTGGAAGAGATACATAAAAAAAGTCTAAAAAATGCATTGTTTTTAAAATAGTTACCAAACATTACAAATAAGCAATGGCTATCAAAATACATGTCATTATTTTATTTATTTTTGTAGTTTTTTTTAAAAAGGTTTTTTCTTTTAGAGAGAACAAATTTATGTAAAGGGGTCATATGATGTTGCTAAAAACATTATTTGGTGTAATGAAATGTGTTTATGCGGTTTAAGGTTAAAAAAACACATTATTTTCCACATACTGTACATTATTGTTTCTCCTCTATGCCCCGCCTTTCTGAAACGCATCGATTTTTACAAAGCTCATCGGTCTGAAAAGCAAGGTGTGCTCTGATTGGCCAGCGATCCAATGCGTTGTGATTGGCCGAATACCTCAAGCGTGTGACGGAAATGTTACGCCCCTTACCGTACTATGATGCTGTGTCCTGGAGAGACGAGACAAAAACATTAAAACCCATTATAAACGAGGCATTTGTTGCATCCAGTGGGGACATAATTACTGATTATAATGACATATACTGTCTTTTTACGCGTTGCATCGCGCCGCGTAAACATAAAACCATGCATTTGTGATCGGAGATTGACAAACAACAAGCGCTACTCTACACTGCTCAAAACTCACATTTGAATCATCAGTGGCAAATTCTTTAAATATGAAAACATACTTACAGTCTGTGAGTCAGAACAGCTGGCATTGTAGTCTACTCTACCAGGATCAGGAAACAGTCCTCCATAAAATGCGCTGCACACATCTGAATATTTGGGTTGAACTGTTCTGGAACAGTGTTGTAAATACAACTTAACCACTGATTTCTAGTCGTGTCCTCTTTTGTAAGGCCAAACAAAGTTTCGCTTTCACAACGAAACACACAGCGTCTTCACAACATGGCGGTGGCAGCAACAATAAAGTTACTACTCCTTTCTTTGCGTGAACATTTGGCCGGTGTTATGCAAATCGTCCCACATCGTGACGTAGACATGTGGGGGCGTGTTAGAACGAGCCGTTTTAGGTAGGCGTGAACCAGTCTAAACTTTTATAAAGAATATCTCTTTGGGTTTGAGACTTTAGTCTTTGCAACTTCAGGGATCTTATCTATTCACGAACAGCTTGTAACACTCCAAAGAGAAAGAAAAACTTGAAATCGTATCATATGACCCCTTTAAAAAAAATGCAGATTTTGATTGCATAGGATTAAACATGCACTTAATCATTAGATTTTTTTATATAATTAGTTACAAATGCTGTTATAAACTGCTTTAAGGTGGTTTAACATTTACAACTACTTTCTCAGATTTTGCAGTGTTTGTGAGAGGTATGTGTCTGCAGGAAACAAACACTGCCCAAAGTGTGACACGTGCCCATCTAAGGTGAATGCATATTTCTTATTCAGTGTATGGAATAGGAGTAGATTAACTGACGTTTACCTATTTATCTCACAGGATGGGCGAGAATGGAGGCACTGTGATGAATGTGGACGGTGTGTGAAGCCTTGTAAGCAGATTTAAATTAATTTAAACTGATGTTTCCTAATGTGTTTATTTCTCGCTCTTACCACTTTCTTTCTGCTCTTATTCTCTCTCCAGCGTGGCGTCATTGTTCCTCATGTGGTCACTGTGCTCTCCCTGATCACCCTTGTGGTCAGAGCCAAACTGGCTGTTTCAACTGTGGCAGCCAAAAACACAAACTTAGAGCTTGTCCTAAGAAACACAATAAACGGTGAGTATAAACCAGGGTTATTATAGTTAACTTAAACAACAACAAAAAAGTTACTTGAATTAAAATATTTTTTTAATTACTTGGTTTGCAAGGGTTGCATTTCTTTATTTAGTCTAAATTAATGTACTAAAGTAACTAAATTTAAAACTATATTGACATTCAGGACCTAAAAAATAAATAAAATACAAATGACAAAAACACAAAATTACTAAACTAATTGTAAAAAAAATAAATAAATTTGAAATTCAAAATATTAATAAACACTGCAACAGTTTTTCAGAATAATCAGTCAAGATGCTATACCGACAATACTGTAGTAACATGTTTCTACAGGAATAACACTTAATATGTTAATTTCTGCACTCATACAAACTGTTTTTTCAAATCTATTTAATATTAATATAATTCACTTACACATTTTGCCAACAGAATGATTGTGCCAGGTGGCCGTGGTGCTCCAGGATTGTTAAAACACATTGCTGGCAAATCCACAACTAGGAACAAGAGGAGAAGAAGAGTTACATGATCTCACACACACAGTGCATTACAGGGTGGGTTTGTGGCTGCTGAAAATTGCATCATGATCACAAAGTTTGAAACATCTAACTGGTGTTAAACCTACATCTATACAAGAAGGTTGTTGTGTATGTACAGCCATAGTTGTCTTCTTGCATCCCGTTTTTGTCACAAGCTCATCCTACACTACAACTTTCTCAGTACAATTGACATGTTGTGTGAACAAACCTCATCCTTGGTATGGAGAAGCTTTGTTCCAGCTTATGTGGCTCAAACTGTGATGATCTGTGGATAAAATCTTTGAATACAAATACTGTATTACTGGAATGGATGTCATTTTTGGGTAACACTTTTAATAGTCCACTTTAGACATTCTAGTAACAGTAAGTAACTTTGCAACTACATGTCAACTAGCATTCATTAGAGTACTAGTAGACTGTCTGCTTAATATCTTCTAACACTTTATTTTGATGGGTCCACAACATACTGACTGTCAACTTATTCTACTAACCCTAAACCTAACCGAAGTCTACTCTGAGAGTTAGCAGACATGTAGATGCAAATTAATGAGAATTAGTTGACATGTAGTTGCAAAGTTACTTATAGTTAGTAGAATGTCTAAAGTGGACTATCAAAAAGTGTAACCCATTTTTGTATTTTTCAAAAATGACAAACATATTTCTTGTTAAATATATAATTTTTAATGTAGAAACGGGAACAAAGCAGCTGGAAAGCATGTCATACTTCACTTTTTTTTTTTTAAACATTAAAGGAACAATTTATTGCCAGTTCTCAAGAAATTCTGGGCTTTTGAATTTGTGCTTTAACGCAAACAAAACAAAAGCATTTGGCATGAATTTAAAATACAGTAGTCTTGTAGTTGATAATCATCGGTGATTATGGATGCAGCCAAAGTCAAGTGATGCTCATCACCTAGTATACGTTTTAAGCTTAGTGTTATTAAAAAGAAAGAAGCTTTCAACATCGGTTTCAAGCCTGTCCCATTAATGCAGATTTAAATAAATCACCTAACATATTTGTTAATGCTTTACAATGCCAGAAATTCAAGTTATTAAAATAGATTACTAAAACCGAAACAATCATAATCCATAATGCCTCAAAATCTGCGATGCTTCATAACCCATTGAGCTGCCAAGCATTAATACTGCGGTTAACATGGGACTTTTTAGAGTCTGCCACTGTTCGATTTTATATGGTGTCGATCCATGTCATGCTGCTACAATAGTGGTTAAATTCAGTTTAGTTAACGAGGAAAATTGTAGTTCAATATATAGAAGATAAAGATATTTACATTTACAACTACTCTTCAGCATCATGATTATGCTTGAAAAGCTCCACAATTGATAGTTATCTAAAAAAACAAACATTCATAAAGTTTTCCATCTTTAAGTCAGGCCCACTTCTCTAAACTGTCCTTTAGTAGTTGGTGGAGGCACCTGTCAGTCATGACATTCGTCTTATATCCTTCCATGGCGTACGGAGAAGGCGACAAGTCGTTTGTACATAGCACTGAGGAGAACGATTGCAGCTAGTACTATGCCACATATGACAGTGAAGGCCCATCGGGGTCCCAGGATGGTGTAGACATGAGAGACAAACACAGGCCCGAGGGTCCGCGCACCACTTCCTGATGCTGTCAGCCAGCCCATGTAAACCCCCTGAATTCGCACACAATTGGAGAAGAGAATAAATAGCATTCATTTTAAGAAATCATTGTGTTACTTTAATTGGAGATGGGAAACTTCAAAAGAGAAGTGTTTTACCTGTGGTTTGGGGCCTAGTATCTTTGAGTATAAAGTGTAGGACATTACGTTGCATGTGGGATAACCCACTCCAATCAGGATGTCAGAGGTAATGTACTGTGCCAGGTGAATTACAGGGGTAAACAAGCACCAGGCCTGTTCGTATGGGCATCCAGTGTGCTCCAGTGAAGTGTTTGAGGGTGAAGTGGGTGCCAGTCGTATTGCTGGCATAGTGTTATTCTGAATGTCTGTTAATGGGGATAATATTTGTTTAATATACACACATTTCAATTGTAATATACTGTACATTAGCATTCAAAAGTGTGGGGTTTTGCTTTTAGAAGAGTTTCCTATGCTCACCAAGGATGCATTTATTCAATCAAATATACAGTACTAATTTTATCATTTAAAATAACTGTTTTCTATTTGAATATATTTTAAAATGTCATTTATCCTTATGATAGCAAAGCTGAATTTTCAGCAGCCATTACTCCAGTCTTCAGTGTCACAAGATCTTTTTAATATGCTGATTTGGTGCTCAAGAAAGAGTTCTCATTATCAATGTTGAAAGCATTCATGCTGCTTGATATTTTTGCAGAAACCGGGATAAAGGAAAAGCATTAATAAGCATTTAATTGAAATCGAAATCTTGGTTACACTTTATTTTAAGGTGCCTTAGTACTTCAGTGTTTAGTAACACTGTAACCGAGTAATATAATTTTTTAAAAAACGTATACTTACCACGTGGTTAGGTTTAGGAATAGGGTTTGGTTTAGGTTTAGTTGCATGTTGTCATGCATAATTTACTCTCATTACTGCAGCAAGTAAATATAACATGTAACAAGGACACTGTAAAATAAAGTGTAATTTTTACCGTCACTTTTGATCAATTTAATGCATCCTTGCGGAATAAAAATTATTTCTTTAAAACTCTTTTTCAAAAGTAGTGTATATTGCTATTTTAATAATAAAATAACTTGGAAACCAGCTTTGCTGAGTTATTTAGATACCTTACCTGCCCACTGTATTTTAGGATATTGATTTCCCCATGGCAACAAGATAAAAAACCCTGCAAATATGAGAATCAAGCCTCCAAGTAGCAGTGGCCGATCTCCAACCCTGAAAAAAACACAACCAAAAAAAGAACTGATTTTATCTGAGATCTGATCAGTCAGCCTGTAAGAGCAATGAGGAAGTCATGTTTTCAAAAACTGCTAACATCCATTATATGTGTTGGGTACAGCAGAAAAAAAATGCAACCAACACAAAGATTTCCTAAGATTACTTCTTGTAAGAGGTTTTATGGCCACCATAAGCTTGAGATGTGTCAAACTGAAGTAACATTTAAAATACAGGAGATATTGCAATAGAGAAAGTTACTGGGGGAAAAAATCTTTAAAATTTTTTACCGTGCTGAGACCACTTTTACCACCACAAACACGAGGATGGACTCAAAGCCAATGGCAGCCAATATGATACCATTGTACAAAACAGCTTCTTTCCTTGTCCATGCAAACATGTCCATTGATAGAGGAGTAGATATACTGAAGGGAAAAATTACACATGAATATGCACTAATTAAATGAGCCTTTAAAAATGAGTAGATTAAAGTATAACCACTTACGTTTCAAACACAGCAAAAATGAAGAGAATGACGAAGAAAAGGACATTAGATGCAAACACTGCGATCTGGTCAATATCATCTTCTGCCTCTGGAGCCACATCTACTTGCTCTAAAGGCAGAAAGACAAAGCACTGTGTAAAATAGACTATATACTGTACAGTGACACCATTATAATGCAACGGTACACTGCTAAAGAATTTAAACCAAAAAATAAATATCTTACCTTCTGAGGTGTAGTTAATTGCACGGATATGATTTCCATGGTCATCCACACCGTGCTCCCTAAATAATGTAAAACATTTTAAATTCTATGCATTGCTTAATTCAAGTACAGTCAAATAATATAAGCTTTAGGTCAAACCTGAAATAAAAAACTCAAATGTCTATGCATTTATATGCTATGATACAACTATTACCAAATGCTATAAAATACTGAGGTTAAATCATTACCTCAAGACTAATATAACCAGCAGAATGTTAATGATCCCCAAGCAGGCTGCCAACAGCGCTGGAGCAGTGTACATATTAACCTGAAGCTGGATGACATTCACACTGACGCCAGTCTCTCCAATGAATGACAAAGCAGCCTGCAGGGCTGAGAAATTAACGCAATCAACATCTTTTAAAGTTAATGAGCCCTATTCAATTATTAAAAAGACACTATCAATCTAAGTTGGGAACAATTACTGTTCTTGCAGACCATTTTCAGTTCAGATGCATTCTGCAACTAACATGCTTTTATTGCCTTCACACAAACCTGGGCCAAGTATGAAGCCGAGAGCTTGACAGGCACTCATGTTTGCCATTGCACTGGTTCTTTCCTTCAGGGAAGTGGCACCAGCCACATAGGACCTCACAACTGCTACATTACCTACGGAACAGGGTAAAGGATCTTAACAATGCATATAAATAAAATACTTTACCTTGTGCTTGATAAAAACAGTTAGAATAATAATTAAATGAATAAATAAAATAATAATTGCATCAGCATTTGCTTAAGTTTTTTTGTAAAATAAACATTTTAGAATTTAAAATTATATTGGATAGCTAATTATAGTAGTATTTTCTTATTTAAAGTATATATCTTTAAAAAAAAAAAAGATTGAGGTAGCAAGATTTTTGTTGTTGAAAGAAGTCTCTTCTGCTCACCCAGGCAGCAGTTATAAAAAAATACAGTAAAAAATAGTAATATTGTAAAATAGTATTAAAATGTAAAATAACTTTTCTACAGTATATATTTTAAAATGTAATTTATTCCTGTGATAGCAAAGCCGACATGGTCCTTTAGAAATCATTTTAATATGCCGATTTATTTTGTGGAAACCCGAATACAAGATTTCAGGATTCTTTAATGAATATAAAGGTCAAAAGAACAGCAATTATTTAAAATTGATTTTTGTAACATTATAAAATGTCACTTTTGATCAATTTAATGCATCCTTGCTGAAGGAAAGTATTAATTTATTTCTCTAAAATAATGTATGTGTGAGATATGTGTACATAAGTTTACCTGCTCCAATGCCCACAAATGTACGAGCCAAAAGCATGTGAATTGTTTTGTGTGACGGAGGTAGGTAGACATAGGCGTAGTAAATGTTAGCAGAGACATTGATGAATATAGAGCAGATTAGAGGCTCTCGTCGAGGCCTGTGATTGGACCACAGTCCAAAGAGGGGTGAGGCCACCATCTGACCCAAACTATATGCAGCAACCACCCATCCCAAGAAACTGGCATCTGCACTTTCATCAATCTAAAAAAGAAATATAGAGCATGACTGATGGATTTACAAGACAGTCACAGACTAACAAGGCTTGAAAAATTACTGTGCAACTGGCTTCAGTCAACCGAGCAATCGCGAAAAAAAATATTTTTTAATAAACTATTTTTTTAAATAAATTTAAATAAAACAAAATAACATTTGGAATGTACTAAAAATGTACGTGTAGTGCCCTGAATAATCTCAGGTCTTATTTATATATAAATTAGTATCTTAGGAAACATTCTAATATTTTGAGATACTGTATTTTTGATTTTCATGAGCTGTAAGCTCTAATCATCAAAATAAAAAAAATAAAAAAACTTTTGAAATGTTTTAGGAATCTAGAATATATGAAAGTTTCACTTTTTGAAATACGTTACCAAAAAAATTATATTCTAAATTTTTTAGATGCACCTGTATATATATATAAATAATATATAAAATATATATATATATTCATTAACAGGTTTCAGCTGATGCATTTAGGAATCTTTGGTACACTTTCTTAGAAATGAAACGCACATATACCAACTTCCCTCTTTCACTTCCAGTTTGTACATTAAGCTTATCTCAGGGAATCATACTCTGCACAGAATTTATAGAACTGCCATATTAATGAACATTCACTTCACTCAAACCTCAGCTGCATAGAATACACTTAGTTTCTGTAAATCAAGCAGTAGAACGTGATGCTGTGAAACACCAAGGTCCCGAGTTTGATTCCAAAGAAATGCATCAACTTACAAAATGTATAGCCTAAGTATTATGTAATATATTGTGTGTAAATGCAAATACACTTACTTTCTTCAGATAGGGCCATATGGAAGTAATGACAATCGTAAAACCTAAGAAAAAAAAACAATGCAATCGGTGATACATATTACACGCATGCACTTTATACTATACAAACAATGCAACTAACATTAATTTATCTACCTATTGTAATTGCAACAGCTGTACAGAGAGATTCCCTCTTGTTTATGAGGTTTAAAGGCATAAAATGTTGAATTACACTGCACAGTGTACAATTAAACACAGCGTGTCCTGATATTGCACAAACATCTTGCAGGTTACAGCAGGTTTTCAGCTTTGAATTGAATGCATGTTGGATGCATGCTTGTTCACTGAACCAGACAGCACAATATATCTGCACAGCAGTGTTTACTGTAATCTGATCAGTAACACAGTCAAAGCAGGAACATGGGTGTGAGAGAGTAAGAACATGTTTCTTACCAACGCTGCTAAGGAACATGGTGAAGTACATGACCCTGATGGACCTCCAGCGGCTTCTGTCTGCATCCCCACCACTTACAGAGGAAAAGACATTCATGGATATATAAATAACAATCATAGCTCTTGCTTGTTTACACTTAATAGGTATACACTTAAGCCTATTTAATTACAATGGTTGCATGCATTATGCATCGTCTATTATGACAGGAGCTCATGAATGATCTAACATTCATATCTTCACACCTAAACTTTCACACTGGCATGACTTAATCTATTTTGAACTAATCATCATGTTGTGCATTAGTGACAGAAATGCCCTTGTGACATAACCCACAGGCAACATTGTTAGATTGCTCGAGCTAAATATTTTCAATTCAGACATCATTTCAGAACAGAAAACAACTTCAGCCCTGCCAGACTTCGTCATTGCAAATGCAATTATCAAAACTTACCTTGTAATATCGCCTCTGAGAAGCGGAGTGTTTTCGTCAGACTTCACAAGAGACATTATTAGTGATTAAGCAGCTTGCGAAAAAGAAACAACGACCCGACTCAGTTCATTGAAGGTCAGCTCTTTACATTGACATGCTCTTTATAATCAAGTTGACTTGACTGAAAACTGTCTAGATTTGCACAACATATATCTCGAAATCGCATTCAGGTCTTTGTATAATATTCCCATTTTAGCTGTTACAGGCACAGTAGTGTTAAGAGTATTTCGGCGTTATTTCACGCGCAGTCTAAAGTCCATTGGTGTTGTTGATTCAGCGCAAACTTGAATCATCTGAACGTTGTCACACGTGAGCAGTGAGAAACAGAATACAACCGCGACATCCAGATTTCAAAATAAAGGTCCCAAAAGTCCCTTTTCTTTTCTTTTGATAGATAGCTAGATAGATAGATAGATAGATAGATAGATAGATAGATAGATAGATAGATAGATAGATAGATAGATAGATAGATAGATAGATAGATAGATAGATAGATAGATAGATCCATATATATACCAGAAATAATTTTCCAAGGAAAAGTCAGATTTGATTCAAGATCTGATTCCAGTGCTCACCAGTTTCCCAACCTGCTGTAGTGTTGGTGAAATATATGTTTGACAAGATATCAACCAATGCAATCAGTTCAGTTCTATAATTAAGTTGGCTTGAGAAAGCCAACTTACTGAAATGCTATTTAAACTTCTTCTTCTTCTTCTTCTTCTGAGACTACAATTATCAACTCTACCTTTCCGTCAAACTCCAACTGTCAAAATTCTAATCTAAACACACTGAAGCCCATTAGACTCAATCAGACGTGCCTTCTATGTATTATTTCTAACCCATTCAAACTCATCTATCTAATATTTCTCAATCTATCTATCTATCTATCTATCTATCTATCTATCATCTGACAATCTATCTATCTATCTATCTATCTATCATCTGACAATCTATCTATCTATCATCTGACAATCTATCTATCTATCTGACAATCTATCTATCTATCTATCTATCTGCCAATCTACCTATCTATCTATCTATCATCTGACAATCTACCTATCTATCTATCTATCTATCATCTGACAATCTATCTATCTATCTATCAATCATCTGACAATCTATATATCTCTTTATCTATCATCTGACAATCTATCTATCTATCATCTGACAATCTATCCATCTATCTGACAATCTATCTATCTATCTATCTATCTGACAATCTACCTATCTATCTATCTATCTATCTATCTGACAATCTATCTATCTATCTATCTATCATCTGACAATCTATCTATCTATCTATCTATCATCTGACAATCTATCTATCTGACAATCTATCTATCTATCTATCTGACAATCTATCTATCTATCTATCTATCTATCTATCTATCTATCTATCTATCTATCTATCTATCTATCTATCATCTGACAATCTATCTATCTATCTGACAATCTATCTATCTATCTATCTATCTGACAATCTATCTATCTATCTATCTATCTATCATCTGACAATCTATCTATCTATCTATCATCCATCCATCCATCCATCCATCTCTGACAGACTGTATTGCCTTCAAAACATTCAAACTTTAAACTTTTAAAACTACTTTAAACTTCAACTACTATTTAAACAAACTATTTCAGACTGAAAACCATCAAACTTAAAACTTTTTATAAACTTCTTAAACTTTTCAATCTTTTCAATCTTTTTCAAACTTTCTGGTCCAACTTAAAGTTTGTCTTGATTAACTTTTTTATCTAGTTAAACATTACAATCTGCCACTGGATTAATGACAATAACATGTGCATGTTGACCAGGTGGTGAATAAAATGTCAAGAGCAGGATGAATGCATTTTTGTGATAGTGATAGTGACAGTTGATAGACAAATAATTGACAACATTTTAGGAATAGAAATTGTGAACAAGCTGAACAGGACTAAATGGGTGCATCTGGAATCTCAAAAGCAGGGGTGTCAAACACACAGCCCGAATACGGCCAAACAATCCCGCCCACGTTATGATTTGAACGATAATATAAAATAAATAAAACATTATATTGAAATTTACATAGTTTATTCGCTACAATATTTTATTTTTAATTTAAAGCGGAACATAAGTGATGTTAGCTGCATTGTAACTGATGCTTGTGTGGCAAGTTAGGCTACTTGTGATTTTAAACATGTCCAAAAGAAGAAAGTTAACCTGGAAAGGTGGATACTGTACTTCAGAAGAAATGGAAAGAAAGGTATTTGTTCTGTGAGGTCAACGCCAACCAGCATGTTTAATCGCAACCCATTTTGTGTTGTAAAAGCATTTGACCGTGTGCGGATTGTTTTTTCTGCTGGCTTCGTGTTGTAAAAGTGTGCAATATTAAACGACAATATGAGATGCACTGAAGCGTGGAATGGAAAAAGTTTTCTCAAGTAATATCATAATTGTTGTTTTAATGATGTGCGAGATGACATATTACTCACTTAGCAAAAAACAAACAATAACATCTTGAGAGTCCATAATATAATATAATTATGGGGGGGTCAGTTTTCCTAGTTTTCCTGTAAATTATATTGTAGTTTGTAGGGTTAATATTAATGCTATTGTGAGCAAACTAATGTTTAACAATTCGGCCCACACAAGGGGACATTTTATCTGATCCAACCATCAACCTAAAATGAGTTTGACACCCCCTGCTTTAGAGGAAGGTCACACTTCAGGGAGCTGAAGGCAAACGTGAAGATGGTGATGATGTGAATAAGTGTGAGAGCAGCAGCAGCATTTCTGTCAGTGAGATAAGGATGAACCATGCAGACGAAACAATGACACAGTTTGCTTTTTATCCCGTGGATCTACTTACTTGTGTGAAGTGGCTTTCTCAGCTGTGACCCAAGTCTAAACCAAGCAAAGGAACAA
This sequence comes from Sinocyclocheilus grahami, assembly GCF_001515645.1. Classification (NCBI taxonomy): domain Eukaryota; kingdom Metazoa; phylum Chordata; class Actinopteri; order Cypriniformes; family Cyprinidae; genus Sinocyclocheilus; species Sinocyclocheilus grahami. The sequence goes on from NW_015505238.1 coordinate 1,053,669, forward strand.
ACTCAACGTGGTAAACAGTCTTGCTACAGCAGTGGCATCACTGTCATGACATTTTATTTAATCTTATTTAATTTGTATTATTTAAAAAAATAAGATAAGCTTGAACTTGTGAGCTTGTATCTTGAACTTGGGAAAATGTATCATGGCAATCATAGGTTCCATCAGAACACCATATAAGTTGTTACTACAATAGAATTGTGGTAACTTAGTATTAGTCACAAATGTAATAAAAATGGATTTGGATTTTGAAAAGATTGTGAAGGCTTCTAAGACGGTTTAACTGAGATTTCATATTAATTTACTATGGATTTACAGTAGGCCTAGTAACAATAGGCTAATTGTAGTGGTTGTTGGCATTATGTATTTGTTGTGCACCATCAGCACCACCCAGTGTAACAAACGAAAATGAATAATGTCACAACAACAAACCTTGTCATGAACATCGGTGTTGTTTCTTTCCGTTCCCTGTGCTCCATTTTGGACACGATCGGTTTTATTAGCGTCTAAAAGAAGAATTATAACAGCAAATATGCAATTAACATACTCGCAAAGACGGATCATATAAATTGTGTACAAAAACAATGGAGAACATATACCGTTTTAGTGAGCAGCGGCAATAAGTTTCACGTTCCACTAAATGTCCCGCCCTCCCGGCTAAAAGAGAGGATTTGATTGGTTATACCACTGTGTTGACAGTCTGTTTGCCCAATCCTATAGGTCAGGTCTCGTGCTCGTAGGGAGAGTGTAGATTTTTTTAAACAAAATAAAACAAGCATTTTCTCAGTAATTTGGGGGATTCTTTTTGAAGAAAACATGAAGCGTTCATTTTACAGTATGCTTTGCATTGCTTTTCAAAGGCTCATGAGTCTTTGCCAGTGATATATAACGCAAAGGATGAGGCTATGTTTTATCAACAGGTCCCTTACAGGATTTTCACTCTGTCCAGCTGCCTTCTATGGACAGATGTAGAAAGAAAGAAAGAAAGAAAGGATGCCCACCTCCTTGCTTAAGGTCCTTTTCTAACCCCATTGCTGTTCAGTCTGAGCACAAGTGCACATAAAAAATATTTTAAGAATGACTTAATGAATGACGTTTTTTATAATAAGCTGAACTGTCAAAAAAATCCAATTGGACTTAAATTATAGGTGTGTTCTCAGTACAACATGCAGTGCAATAAGAAGACATATGGTGACCTGTATTTTATGTTTTATTAATAGACTACATATGTATAATCAGCCAGAGCTACTATAATAATAGAACGAATAACATTTGAATAGACATTATTCACACATAAACAGTGATACAATAAATATTGTGTAGTTATCTTATTGATGGTTGCAGGATGAACAAAGACTACACACATTAAATATTTGTGTCAAAACACATACTGTTACTTGCATACATGAAAGTAGACAAGCATAGATACATTTTTATAATCATTATATAAATGAATAAAGAGATACACAAGTGTAGCAATCATTTTGAGGAAATAATTTAAATCTTTACTTTGTAGTTTTTATAGCTCTCATTGAGCAGGTCCAGCCCACAACAGTGTTGATTGATCTAAATGGAAAGGTCGCTATTTTTATTTGGCTTTATATGGCAAAGAATGAAAGATGATCTTTTAAACCTGCTCTCTTGTTAAAAGCGGCTATGCTCTTTAGGAGACCATACAGTTATAACTCCCCTGCCATCAAGCAGGGCAAAGAAAGGGTACAGCTTCTCACGAAAGTGTCCTGTAAAGGTGTAGATGTGTGATTTGTTCTCTGCATTGTAGAAGGAAATCTGCCCCTCCTCGTAATCAGTGTATATTCCCATCCTTTGGGGCACCAGCAGCAGTGGCAGTGCTGTTTCGGGATTGGAGCATGCGAAAAATTGACGTGTGCTGCGCCACAGGACCCAATAACCAGTAGAAGGATTCATTGGAAAGCGGCCATGCCTCTTTGAGGAAGCAGTTGTCACTCCAACTTTCCAATAACCATTGTTTGCAAATTCCACTTCCCAGTAATGGCGGCCACTCATGTAGCCCTCCCAGCCTAGGACGCAGGGCAAGCTGTCAAAACGCTGAGGGCTGTAAGGCAGATTGGCCTCTGTTAGGCCCTCCTGAACTTTCTTGTGGTCATCAGAGAGCTGCAGCCAAGCTTGGTTGGTCATGGGATCAAGAGTTACATCAGCTATTTGAAAGAAGGACATGAGGGCATTAGGGCTGATGCATTTAACACTTTTTTGTTAATGCTGGAGTGAAGGGTTTTTGGGGGGGAAGGTCAAATTTAAAAGATATAAACTTACCTCCTGCACTGACAATCCAGTTCCAGACTGAAAAAAAAAGAGAAAAATATTTAGTCTTTCATTTTTTTTCGAACTTTAAATTTGAGTTTTTTTATTTTTTTAAATGCACACTTATAACAATATACTTTGTTTTATTCATTAAATTTCAGACAAATATTTAACTCAAATTTGAAATCTTTCTTTCTTTTGACCCTAATCAATCTCTCTCTCTATTTTTTTTCCTCTTTTGGAAAGTCATAGAAATGCTACTGTTTTTAATATCTCAAATGTGCTCCATGGGGTCTAATAAAAGTTATAGTTACCTGAATTAGGGATGTATCGTGGCATGCCTGTTTGAAAACAAAAAAGAACCAAGAAGAAAGTTACTAATATTCATTAGTGTACTTTTCAGCTTTATTCATATTTTCAGCTTTATTCATTTAAGGTTAGGTTAGGTTTCGGTTCCCTTACCAGCTTTCCAGGTGCGTTGCTTAGCTGAAAGCCATAGATGAGGAACCATACCCTAAAATTAATATTAAAAACATGAATTAGCAGCAAGAAATTTTAATAAAGGGATCTTATGAGACACCCTGTATCACTTTTATGTATTTACAGACTTTGTTGTTTGAAGTTGGACCTGTCACCAAACTTTTACCACACGGATAACATGCTGTTGTTTTGTTCAAATAAGTGCAGTCTTCAGGAGCATGAGACTTTAAAAAAATTACAAAATCTTACTGACCCCAAACTTCTGTGTACATGTAATATTTATTTTAAATTGGCTAGTTTGTGCAAGTAGATTTATTTAAACTGATTGTTAAAAGTTCAAATGGATTGTGTTATGTTCTGTAATTGCTGTTAATAAATCTGTCAGAAAAAAAAGCTAAAGCCTATGAAATGTTTAAAAAATGTGGCTTTAAAATCTAATATTAAGTGAGTATAATTACTGATTATATATTCTTTTAATAATTTAAAAGATCAATTTAGTTTATAGGTATCGATATCGACGATACTGGGCTTGAAAATATCAGTATCGGATCGAAAATAAAATAAGAGGTATCGCCCAGCCCTATGCTCTGGCCGGACAGGGCATCACAGTATGGTAGGGGGCGTAACATTTCCGTCACACTCTTGAGGTTTTCGGCCAATCACAACGCACTGGATAGCTGGTCAATCAGAGCACACCTTGCTTTTCAGACTGATGAGCTTTGTAAAAATCCATGCGTTTCAGAAAGGCGGGGCATAGAGGAGAAACAATAATGTACAGTATGTGGAAAATAATGTGTTTTTTTAACCTTAAACCACATAAACACATTTCATTAAACCAAATAATGTTCTTTTTAGCAACATCATATGACCCCTTTAACGACAAGGAATTCATTTTTTTCCACCCATAAATTTGTCAGCACTATATATATCTATATATATATATATATATATATATATATATATACATATATATATCTATATATATGTATATATATATATATATATACATATATATAGATATATATATATATATATATAGTATCAGAGGCATGGAACTACTGTTTATTGCTGGAAACTCCTTTGCCTTGCATAACATAAATGGATTTTATTCATTATAATACTGAGTGTAATTTAATTTGATGTTAAAATATGTTCTCTAATTTCAGTACTGTTTGTTTTTGGGCAGGTTTTGTAGTCAGTCACGGCATCTTTCAGCTACGAGTGAAACGCGAGGCCGCGGTCTAAATTTCGCAGTTCCCCCGTGAACAGCAGCCCTTCACCAGCTCAGATTTCGGCGATCCACCGGCACAAGAATTAGCACTATTTTGGTAAAAAGCGATCACAGAGAACGGTTGAATACACTTAAATTAAAATGCTACTTTTAAATGTGCCTTTTTTATTTCTAAAATGCTTGTTGAACGAGTTTAAATGTATGTAATATTGTAAACTATGCTGTATTCACCCAAATAAATTTGTCTTGTATTTTGTCCATGGGTGTTCTTGCTTAATAATAAATGTTCATCTTTTGATTATTGCTGTTGCCTATAGTAATTCTATGTGTGATTTTTTTAAAAAATTTATTTTAATATTAATTTTCTTTATTTAGTTTTATATAATTGCCATTTCCTCATTAAATGGCACCACTTTCCAAAACATTTACACTACACCATGTCCCAAACACAAACGGTGAAAGAAGTACATTCCTAGCCATCCCACCTTGCTGTCTTCTTTCAGCAAACTCCAAGTGATGAACTCCAGCAGTGGCATGAGGGAAACCAGCTTCTTCTTCTTCAGTCCCAGGAGACGCAATAGCCGTGCCAGTTCATCTCCCAGCATTCCAAAGCTCTGCATTTCGACAGAAAGAACTTTTCATCACTTCTGATTATCTTATCTATAGGCTAGTTAAATGTACATGTACTGTATATTAAAGTGCTCTTTTACAAGTGGAGACTTTGAAAGACAAACTATTTCCAAGAAAGCAGAAAACCATGACTGGACTTAGAACAACTTAATGTGTTTGTGACAACGGATAAGAGACCTGTGTTTTAGATAATACAGATATGCTTGCTGCCCCACCTCTGACACACTCTGTATCTCTTTGGCCCACTTTGTGATCTTCTGCACCACCTCACCCTGATCTTTATCCTTCTTTGTGTCCTCTTCCTCCTCTTCATCAATCCTCTCCTTCATCCATGGATGCTTTTTAGAGAGCTGGGGTCACACAGGAACAAAGAAAGCTTAGTTTGAGCAAGCCATCGTATATGATGAACAGAACAGTATGATTGAGATGTTTGTCTTTTTTTGTAGTACAGTCAGTTTCACCTTGTCTGCACTTTGAAGTTCACTGGCCCACTGCAGAATAAGCTTGCGACACTCTTCAAGACTGCGCTCAGTTCTGGGGTCTTTCTGCCTCTCTGCCTGACTGCTGCACCCTTCACCGGGATCATCCTCATTCTGAGAATCACAGACACAAATTAATGGATGCATGATATATAGGAAGCCTATAGATGTTTGTTTAATTTATTATCAGTTGATTTTGGATATTTAATTGTGCATGCTCACTTCCCCTATTTATATGCTGACTTCACACAAAAATTTACATTTTGAAAAAAATCGGGAGAGCTTTCTGACCCTGCATAGACAGCAACGGAGCTACCACGTCCAAGGCCCAAAAAGGTAGTAAGGACATCATTAAAATAGTCCATGTGACAGCAGTGGTTCAATAATACTGTTTTTGTGTAGTTTTAAGAGCATTTTAGGCGAGAATCTACTTGTTTGTACTTCAAATATGAGGTTTGTTAATGAGGATAACGTCTATTTGAAAATTAGCTTGGACGTTTTCGGAGTTGTGAGCTCCAGGACGTCAGCAGCCTGTTCAGCGCTCATGATCCCGTCAACAAGATATAAGCAATATCACACAAGTAGACGTGAGATATGACTGTAAATCGACACGCTGTGAGTACGCACAGCACTCAGCCTGCCCTGCAGCCTCCTCCTGCCTATGGCCGAATCACAGCCGTGCTGATATACAGCCATATCTCACATCTACTTGTGTGCTATTGCTTTTATATATATATATATATATATATATATATATATATATACACACACACACACACACACACACACACACACACACACAGGGTTTAAATTGGGCCGGGGCCGTCTGGGGCTGAGCCCTGGCACATAGACTGTATATTATGCATCTATTGCTGAGGCGAGGCTCACGCAGCCTCTCCAGGAGAAATCAAAATGCTCAACACTAAGAAACTCAGCATCCTGAGGTAAAAATTCCAAATGGACAGTTTTTATATTTAAAATGCAGTTAGTTAGGCAACATCAAACAACGTTTTCACCATTACGACTGTTTAATCGTTCTATAAACAGTTCAATAAGCAAATACAATAATATTAAGGTCACTTACATTCTAGGCGGAAACACAGCACATCTAACAGCAACCAGCAGATTTCATTGCTGATTGATTCCGTGTTTTGAACGAATCGGTTGAGTCAAAGTTTCATTAGTCCATGCATAAACATCTGATGAATCTGCCGTTTGAACGAATCGTTTGAATGAACGACTCAATGACTCACTCGTTAAACACTGCTGGCACTGGTGTTTTAATTTCGTTGAAAAGTATCATTTCCACCATAATTTCTTGTTTGTATATTCAAAAATATTTAAAAGAATCTCATAATATTATTTAATGCAGTTGTATTTTTCAGTGTAAGTGATTTAATTTGATAATGTATAGATAATCACATTTTTATAATTGAATTTATAGATCAAATGTAAGAATTTGAAATGAAAGTATTAATGAGATTAGTGGAAAATGCCCTCTATAAAGGTAAAAAAAAAAAAGTCCTTGGATAACATATTGAATATATAAATATTGAATAAAATGAGAATACTGCTTCAGAATAAATCATATTTGCAAAAAATATATAATAATAAACACACACTCACACACATATATATAAGCTCGATACCATAGAGCCCCCCCACATAACAAATCCCGGAAAGTATTAATGATATTAGTGGAAAATGCCCTCTATAAAGGTAAAAAAAAAAAAAAATCCTTAGATAACATATTGAATATATAAATATTGAATAAAATGAGAATACTGCTTCAGAATAAATCATATTTGCAAAAAAAATATTATAATAAACACACACACTCACACACATATATATAAGCTCGATACCATAGAGCCCCCCCACATAACAAATCCCGATTTAACCCTGTATATATATATATATATATATATATGATTTACCAGTATTACTGGTAAAATATATATATTATATTATATATTTAAAATAATCCATGGCCTACCTTGCAAACTTGTGCCACCTGTTGCTTCCAGTGGTTTATGAATCTGATGCACTCATCCAAACTCCGGAGATCATTCAGGCTTTGCTGACGTTGCCTTTGCTGGAAACCAACACAAAATATTGTGATCATGGCCGAACATTGATCTACCATAACATCCATCTGTGAGTTAGTATTACCTGTGAACGGGTAGAAAACCCACTACTGTTCTTGAAGGGGCTGGTGGGTGCAGAACTGTAGACCTGAATATCTTTCTCTGATAGTGTCCAGCGCACAACCCCAACAGAGTTACTCTGCTTCTGGGGCACTGGGGTAAAGGAAAAGAAAGGATTCTTACTCAGTTAGTTTCATCTGACTATGCTTCCACTTTGAAATGAATGTAATGTGTTACAGTTAAACAGAAACACAAGCATGCACATACTTTTTAGTGCCATACTGTTGTCCTTCAGGATGCTCTTCAGAGTGTTTGCCTGCTCACCTATACAAGAGATATATATTTTTTAAGTTATAACTTTTTTAGAGGGATGTATTTATATTGTTAATGTAAATTAATGTAAATATAAAATAACATATTAACTTATTATTAAAAATTACACACAAAAAAATCACTAGGCCAAAATAATAATAATAACATTAACAATAATCATTATAATTATTCCTGTTGATAACATCATGGGCTTGCCAAATGCATAAATGTAATAATAATCATAATACTTCTATCAAAGCAGTTAACAATAATATGAATTTCTTAGTAATGGCACCTTGTAATTGGCATCATGATAAAAGCTATGCATGAGACTCAAATCAAACTTACCCATGATGAAGTGTCGGGGAAGCAAGTGAGCGCTGAGGGTGTCTGGTGAAACTGAACGTTGGTGCTCTCTCAGCCCCTGTTTTAGCTCATCGTCTGCATAATCTGAACTTTGGACCTGAATTATTACTGTCATGATTGTATGAGGTGGAGGCCAGAAAAGCTATGTGATGAGATATGGTCTTTCCCAGCAGTGATTCAGTGAGTATAGTCAACATGACACGATGCCAAAAGGGAAGATAGTGAACATACTCACACACTGCATATCATGCATGAACTATCATGCCACATGTGCATTTACTGATTCACTGAACACTCACTAAAAGACTGTATGTGTTGTTCGTCAGTTTTTAATATTTAGTAAACTTTATATAACCTTTTGCATACTACTCAAAAGAGCTCACATTTGCACAAGCATCCTTCCTCTGCATGATTTTATAAGCCAGTAGATATAAAACATGGATTGTTATATGACAGTAAATAGGTTATGTAACTATCAAAGAATGAATGCTGTCCACATGTGAAAAGAGTTCACAAGAAAATGATTATTAAAGAAGTATGATCATTTGATCCAGTAAACTGATCTATTTTTTCTTACCTTAAATTTTCGAAAAGCCAATAAAAGAAGGGTTATTCTTGGGATTCGATAACATTTCAATTTGGAATATAAATTTTTTCAACTACATATGATTAATTTCCTAAATACCCCACATCATTATGAACATATCAAACCTCTAAAAAAAACATATTTTCCCACCTCAAGCATTAAAGGCCTTATATTATTTTAAGAGTTTTTCAGATTTAGACACCATTTATTCTCAGCCCCAAAATGGGATTGGTTTAAAATGGATTTTACACAGAACTTGTTATAAAGCAAACATCTACTTACTGCTTGTGTGTCTCTAATAACAATTTTATGGCAAAAAAATGTCAAATTTATCATAATTTTCTAATTTTTATAGGACTGAAGTTAAAAATGGAGAAATTGCGTGTTTATGGTCTCTTTGTTTTTGTAAAAAACAAATAATAATAATAATAATAATGATAATTTAGATGTAAGATGGTAATCAGCAAGAAATGCTTTCATACTTAATTGTCTTCCCTATTTTTTTCCAAAAATATTAATTTGACATGGTGTGATGGGGTTGAAGACGGTAACACATTTGAAGGGATATATTGCCTTAAATTTTCATTTTCAGTTTTGTTTCTCTCTCATATTGTTCACGTCTTTCTGGGTCTGTATATCTGCATGGCCAACATTGACTTTCTGCTGCTAATGTGGGTGCAATTTCTGAAGTATGATGCTTGTCAAAGTTTAAGTGGACATATTACATCAAATAATGCATCAAAAATACTTGTCTTTGGGGATATGAGATGTTTTTTTAATGTACTGAAACCATGACTATTTTTTTATCCATTTTTTAATAAATGAAACAAATAACTCAACCCTGTCACAAGTTTACAACCCCGTAACAATGAAAAATACATATACTAAGTTTGAGTTTGACGGGGTTGTGCTTCTTCACTCAGAATGGCCACTGCTCCTCATGTAGACCATACATAGCAACAATAAAATAAGTACATTTTATATTTATGGATTCATATATAAGAAAGTATGATATTAATATAGGATATTAAAGAGACCTGAATGATGTCATTTCTGGTAAATGATGTCATATATGGGTGGAGTCTATTATGGGCGTAGAATGGACAGGGCTGAATTCAGACTGAGGGACATAAATTTAAAGTCTGTTTTTTATCAAATATCTTGCATTTTAAAAAATATATATTTTTCAGAAGAAAAGAACGCAAATAAATGTTTACATTATTGCCAAAAATTATAGACTCTGTGCACATTTAGTTAATAATTTTCTACGTACAAACTAAGTGAAGTGTCTCAGGGAGGTGACAAAATGCTAAAGACATTATTTTATGCTAAAAATTATTAAATTTCAGACATGCATTTAGCAATGCTTTTATCCAAAGCAACTTACAGTGCAGTCAGCATTTTTTACATTACTATACATTTTTTATAAGTATGTATGTTGCCTGGGAACTGAACCCATGGCCTTTGTGCTGCTAACGCAATGCTCTACCACTGAGCCACAGGAACATTAAAATTAACTAATGTTAATTTTTAAATGAGAGAGGCTTTACTATTTGTCTGTTACCAACGCAATGCTCTACCACTGAGCCACAGGAACATTAAAATTAACTAAATGCAACATTTATTTTTAGTCATTATAAGGGGCATATCAAAGTATATCGAAATGTTTTTAACACTTCGTTTTGGTGAACCATGACTGTATAAAGTCTGGGGGACTGAAACATTACTGAATCCCAGGAATGACCCAGAAGTTCATGCATTTCATTAATTTCTCAATGTTGTTTGTTCCCTAGCAAGTACCTAGGCTATATAATCACAGCCAAAAAAAATGTAGGCTAATGATAATGGCATGTTGTGTAAATCACATGTTTGACCTTTTCGGGGGAAATGCTGATTATCTGCTCAAGATACGGCAGCTGATGGCATGAACTTTATCCTAGTAACAGTGTTTTCACACCCTCAAATGACATTAGGATGAGATGGCAATGGATATTTTCCATCTTTTAATTCATGAATCTTTCAAAAAACAAACTTTTTAGCATGTGGACATCTGTAAAAATAAATTTACATGGCACCTCAGTGATAAAAATGTGTGCATCCGAATTGCACTTTCGTCTCTTCATGCGTTTGAAAGCGGTTTAAAACGCTTGAATGTTTAAATTGGCAAGACTTAAAAACATGTGCAAATGATCAACTACGATCCGGTTTACTTCTAGAAGCGAGTGAACAGTTGTGAATCAAGGAAGGAATTTTATATCACTATTCACGATAGTCGTCAGGGCGGTGATGCATTTTGGTAGGCTGACTGGAAAACACAATATCAACAGGACATATTTTGCGAGGCCTGTAATTGATTAACTGTAAATGTATGAGTTTATGTAATCTATGGTAACATGCCCTGATAGACTGCACATGACCCTTAACCGCCGTAACTTCTGTGTCATGTTATCTTGCCTGTCTAAAGGGGAACTCCAGGGCATTAGCAGGACTGCACATCTGATCTACAAAATAATCCCAGAACTCTCTGCAGTTTTTGCATATGCTTTTTATTGCCATGCTCCAATTACATACACAAAATGAGTTAAAAAAAAGAAGAAATAAAGAAAAAAGCAGTCTTGTGAAATTGCGGGTTGACTTGAAAAATGGTTAGTAGCATTATTCTGTTTTTAAGTAGAAGTGGTATGGGTTTTGTGGTTATCAAGGTTGCAACATAGTTTTAATTTCTAAATAAAATTAGGGGGAAATAATTACAAGTTATTCAAAATTTGTTTTAATCAATATAAACACCGTTTAAAATCATAAAAATATGGTAACAGACAAATAGTAAAGCCTCTCTCACTCATATGTATTATTGCTGCAACCCTCCATGAATAAAAGTTGATCTTATTTAATAAAACTGTACATTTGTTTATAATGTAGCAACTTGAAGTAAATGACAGTCTTTTGACAGCTGGTTGAGTGCAGTTTATTCTCCGATCATCATGCAGTGAGATGCGGTTTAATTCCAGTTTTGGAAGAACTGTTTGAAGATAACGGTCTCTCTGCCCTGTGGTAAAATCTCCACCTGTAAGACAAAAATATTTTATAGATTACAGATTTATGGGTGAGGGGTCATGTTATAAAGTCAAGATTTTGAATTCTTTTGCATAATGCCTCAAAAGACTGAACAAAGACGATGAACATAGAATAGCAAACCACAGAGTACTTTTGTAGACCACTGCAAGATTGCTTGCTGCATGATGTTAGAACATAGATATTGTAAATCTAATTGTAACTCCCTCACCCTCATTATAATAAGAATTTGATGTGCACATAACTCACATAACCAAACAAAACTAAAAATCTGTTTGTTTGAGCAGCCAAACTAAGCCAAACACAACAACATTAGCTGACCTGTGTTTTCATCTTGGGGTAATTCATTTGCTGAATGAAGTCATCTGCCATTTTCAGAGCAGCCCTCTTCTCTTCTGCATTGGCTCCACTTCCTGACAAGGAAAGAAAAAAAATATTTTACAATGTTTTAGCAACAACTTATTTTCAGTAGGGTTGTGATGGTGAGGAAATTTTCCCACTGGTTAATCGACGTGTGACAAAGCGCAGTGCGCATTTTACTTTCACTTTCGAATTAGCGGCAATTCGACATCAATTGCTTGAACGCAACAAAAAAATACAACGTCAAACTCACTTTAGCGTATATATAAAACATACAACTTTTATTAACAAAACAAATAAAAATACACTATGCTATAGGGCAGGCTATGCCTAATATAAAATAACAAATAACTTACATAAAGTTTAAATAGGTATACAAAACTGGAAATAATCAAAAATGTAAAATATATAACCAAATAAATAAGAAAGTAGAAGGTTTATTAGCAAAACGAGTAAGAAAGCTTGGAGGCACGGCATACACCTTGATGTCAAATAAAATAACTAAATGACACAAAGTTTAAATAAAGTAAAAATCAGCAAACAATGTGGAACCAATTAAATAAAAGAATGTTTAAAAAAAACTTCCAAAATCAGATAAACAGCAAAAGTCAACAGGCTTTTCAAAATCCAAAATATTGCCAAACAATCGCTTTTGCATTTCGTTTCGAAACTAAATCATCCGCGATCGTTTTGTCTGTCTCACCTCACTCTTCTTGTCAGTCAGCTCGACTCACTCTCCTCACTGGAGAAATAATCTGATCTGTGATGCGACTGTCGTTCGGCACAATGCATTGAGCAGCTGCGTTCAGTTTTTAATTGTAGTGTCTGTTCTTTTACTGAACTAAATGATTTTTATTACTATAAAAAATCTAAATGACGGTGGGGGTCGGTGACGCGGTGGGCAAGTGATGTAACCGGTGTTGCGGCTTAACACCGGTAGCACCGTCAGCACCTAATTTTCAGTTAAATATTTACATGAAATTGTACACTACATTCCAAAGTGTTTTTATTTTTTTTGAAAGAAGGCTCTTATGCTCACCAAGGCTGCATTTATTTGATAAAAATACAGTAAAAGCAGTAATATTGTGAAATATTTAAAATACCTGTTTTCTATTGTAATATATTATAAAATGCTATTTATTTCTGTGATTGCAAAGCTACATTTTCAGCAGTCATTCCTTCAGTCTTCAGTGTAACATGATTCTTCAGAAATCATTATAATATTCTGATTGGTGCTCAAGAAACATTGTAACATTATTATTTTTTATTTTATTTATGTTTTTTTTTAACTGCGATACATTTGTGGGGGATTCTTTGATGAAGTTAAAAAGAACAGCATTTATTTTGTAACAATGAACAGCATTGAGCAGTCTTTACTGTGTCACTTTTAATCAATTGAACGCATCTTTGCTGAATTAAAGGTATTAATATCTTAAAGGGGTCATATGATGTTGCTAAAAAGAACATTATTTTGTGTATTTGGTGTAATGAAATGTGTTTATGCGGTTTAAGGTTAAAAAACACATTATTTTCCACATACTGTACATTATTGTTTCTCCTCTATGCCCCGCCTTTCTGAAACGTGTTGATTTTTACAAAACTCATCGGTCTGAAAAGCGAGGTGTGCTCTGATTGGCCATCTCTCCAGTGCGTTGTGATTGGTCGAATACCTCAAGCGTGTGACGGAAATGTTACGCCCCTCACCATATCGTGATGCCCTGTCCGGCCGGAGCGACGAGACAAAAACATTAAAACCCATTATAAACGAGGCATTTGTTGCATCTAGTGGGGACATAATTACTGATTATAATGACTTATACTGTCTTTTTACGCGTTGTGTTGCATCGCGCCGCATAAACATAAAACCACGTCTGCATTTGTGATCTGAGAAATGACAAACAACAAGTGCTATTCTACACTGCTTAAAACTCGCGTTTGAATCATCAGTGGCAAATTCTTTAAATATAAAAAAATAAAAGTTACGCCTTCTTTCTTTGCGTGAACATTTGGGTGGCGTTATGCAAATCTTCCCACATTGTAACGTAGATATGTGGGGGCGTGTTAGAACGAGCCGTTTTAGGTAGGCGTGGTTGAATCTTAACTTTTATAAAGAATATCTCTTTGGATTTGAGACTTTAGTCTTTGCAACTTTACAGATCTTCTTTATGCACCAAGAGCTTGTAACACTCCAAAGAGAAAGAAAAAATTGAAATCGCATCATATGACCCCTTTAAAAGATACACAAACAGGCCAAACTAAATTATTTTAGCTGCATTCTAAGTTATTATGACACACACACACAATTTGTCTTACCTTTCCAAACAAAGATTTTTCCATTGGCCCCATTGTCCAGGATAAAGCAGTCCTCACGTACCAGCAAGTCCTTGGCAAATGGACTTTTCTCTGACACCTTGGTCAACTTCATCGACCCAGTTGCATCTGAAACCTATGAAGAATTTACCATTTTTACATATTGAATGCCCGTGAAATGGAATGACAAGGTATATAATACTTTTTAGGAATTTTGGATCAGATAAATAGATGTGCATAATAGGTCTGGGTGAGATACCTAACATCAAAATACACATGTAATCCTCCACAATTTAGATTAATATATACAAGGCTAGTTGTGGTACCTTGTAGAGGGAGGCAGAATTGGATGCATCTGCTTGGCTGTCCTCCTCTGGAGTGCTTTCTTTCAGCTCTGGCATTGCACCAAGTACCTTTTTATTGTAGCAGAAGAAAGAGACTTTATTTGACTGCAAAAAAAACGTAACTTTCTGATGACATTGCTTCCAGGTCTAAACCTCTACTTCATTTCAACAGACTTTATGAGCCTTTTATATTTATAGCACACTTTTAAGCTGAGATTTTAAAAACTCTACAGTCTCCGGCCACCAATATTTTAATGATTCAGAAAAGATGAATCACTGTCTGGAACATGGTATGGATTTTGGATTTTGGTATGGAGATAGAGGTTAGAAACGTGATTTTTTTGCTAGTCTACCAAATGTATTTTAGTACTTTAGCACCATTTGTTGTTTACTTATAGGTACTGAGGGAATTTTTACACAAGGAAACTGTGACAGGAGATGTCAGACTTTTCAACCAGGGATTGAACTAGGATTCTAGAGAACTGTAAAGCTAAAGAATCAATGAAGGGCAGAGTTCAACAATAAGTGTTTTGGCATGTTGTTACCTGTAGCATTTCCTGTGTCTCGTCTCCCTCATTGATGTTAGTGATCTGGGCTTTGCCGTGTCTGTCTGTGTCTCTGATCAGAGTGGCGATCTCCCTCACCTTCTGCTTCTCAAAGATGTTTGCCTGAGATCCTATCCATGACACAATCGTCTGCAGAATAAGATGTTCATTTCAAATAAATGCTACATGATTTGACATGTTGTTGTACAATGTAAAGCATTTTTGTGTGGTTCCAGCATCCAAATACTTTCTTATTTGATCCAAAATATAGTAAAAACAGTAAGACTGTAAAATATTAAAATTTAAAATAACTGTTTTATAATTTAATATTTATTCTAGCTAAGGCAAAACGGCATTTTTTTCATTCAGCAGCCATTACTCCAGTCTTCAGTGTCACATGATCCTTCAGAAATCCTTCTAATATGTTGATTTGGTGGCTCAAGAAACATAATCATCAACTAATTATCATCATCAGTGTTGAAAACACTGTACTCATTTATAGGACACTGATGAATAGAAAATTCAAAAGATCAGTATTTAAAATAGAAACATTTTATAGCATTATAAATGTCTTTACTGTCACTTTTGATCAGTTTAATGCATTCTTGCTGAATAAAAGTAATAATTTCTTTAAAAAAATATCTGACCCCAAAATTTTAAATAGACAGACCTCGCCCAGGTCAAGTATAAAGCAGTCTCCTTTGTTAAAGCTCTGCCAGCTCAAATCCACTTCTTTGGCTCTTATGTTACGCTTCCCTTTGATTTGGTATAATCTCTGAACGGGTCCAGATCCGGACTGTGATTTTCTGAAGCCAGACTCCACACCTCCCTCCTGCAGAAACAAAAGAGTGTGACTATGCAAATAAAAGCGCTCTTTAATTGAATTCTGCATACAGTACAACTGTAACGATCAGTTTATTTTTATATCAAGTCTGTTTGTATACATGTGCACTCTCAGAAACTGTCATTGGGGCGGTACCCTTTTAAATGGTACGCTTTAAGTTTACATTTAAGACAATAATATGTACCTTTTAAGGGTAAATAAGGTAAAAAATGTAGCTTTTTTACTTTAGGGTACCACCCCAGTGACAGCTTTATACCATTTTTCCTGTGTGGCTGTGTGTGTTCACATTATCCCACATCTCACCTTATAGCTGACACCTCGGGGGAAGAGGTTCATGAACTCTGGGGACTCGTAGCCTTGAACTTGCCTGTGCTGGACCGGATCTCCACCCAGGAAGTTATCCAGCTGTGTAGCCAACATGGCACAAGCTACCTGCTCATCACGAGATGATTTCTCTCCTAAAAAGGTGAAAGAAGAAGAGAGAATATGAATATATATTCAGTCTTTTCAACATAATATGGAATTCGCATAATTCAGTTTACAAACATCCTCTTTTACATGCCAATAAAAAGTCAACGAAAACAGATAAGTGAAAGCAATTAGGCATAACAGCTAAATCATTCTGCCAGCATGGTTACCCCTGGAAATGCTGTGCATGTTAACAGTAGCACAATTTCGCACAGTTCTGCCTTTTGTGAGATGCCACCAACGCAACCACTTCCTCTATCTGCACAATAGACTTTGAGCAACAGTTTTTTGGTCTGATAAACCAGATGCTGAGCCGTTTGACCTAAATGAAAAGCAGTTTGTGGTAGGACTGGGCGATTAACCAAATTTTATGATTTTGGCTTTCCATGAAAAGCACCCTCTCCTTTACAGTGGTGAGGTTTTGCCCATTCCTAAATGTTTAGTAGTTTTCAGTAAGTAATAAGAATTAATAAAAAAATATTTTATTCAATTTTTTTAAAACATTGTTTGTATTTGTTTTTCATTTGAATTATATTTTAGATTCAATGAAATATGCTGTTGAAAAAGGTTTAGGGTCGTCACATGTGGTTTCCGCAAGCCCGCCGGCCGCCGCTCACTCAAACCCGCCGTGTGTGACACTGTATATTTCGTTGTGAAAGCGAAACTACATTGTTTGGTCTTCCAAAAATGGACACAACTAGAAATCAGTGGTTAAGTTGTATTTACAACACTGTTCCAGAACAGTTCAACCCAAATATTCAGATGTGTGCAGCACATTTTATGGAGGACTGTTTCCTGATCCTGGGCTGTCCCGCGAACGTGAGGTCTGACTTTCCCGGAGCAGTGTCACCTCTCTCTGCGTCTGTTCTGTGCAGTGAGCGGCAGAGAAGCAGCGCTTTCAATTGGCCGCACCGCAGCCGACTCGTCAATAAATGAGTACAAAACAGCGTTTCCTAGCACCTGTCGCTTACTGATTGTTTGGAATTATAAATATGAGCATAGGTCGTCTCTTAATATCACATTCACCTTTTTATTTTTAATTCTAAGTCAATATACTGCAGTATTTCCTCTCTCAATCAGTAGAAAATATGGTTAACACCCGGTCATGCATGAAAAAAAAATACCGTCATGTACCGTGAAACCGGTATAATTTTGAAAAATACCGTGATATAAATTTTTGGTCATACCGCGCAGCACTTGCTAAGTAAAAAGGTTAGGAAACACTGGTATTCTTGAAGGATAGACATTGGAATAGCGTAAAACTAGCATACTTCTGCCATTAAATGATACATGTGAGTAGCTTTCAGGCCTCATTTTAGAAATAAAATGATTATTTGTTCTTTTTTTAAACCAATTCTGTAAAAATAAATAAATACATTTAGTAAGAACTTATGAAGTCTCTTATGAGAACAACAGCTTCATTCATTTGATGACAAATATAGTAAAAACAGTAATACTGGTTGAAAATATGATTATTATTTAAAAGAATTGTTTTTTATTTTAATTTATTTTGATAAGCTATTTATGCTGACAAAGCTGAATTTTCAGCAGCCATTACTCAGTGTCACATGATCCTTCAGAAATTCTAATATGCTGATTTGTTGTTCAAGAAACATTATTATCTTATTATTATCAATGTTGAAAATAGTCATGCTTCTTAATGTTTTGTGGGGTTTTTTTTGTGACATTAATTTGTCTAAAAGAAATCTCAATCATTCCAAGCTTAGATGGTAGTGTATATTCAAGAGTAAGGAAAGTACAACCATTAAATTAAAAAGACAAAAAAAAAGACATACTGCATCTGTTTCTTTAACAGGAAATGTTTCTTTTCACACACTGATGTACACAGTCTTACAGTATTTTCAACAATATTTTTTTTTCAAATGTTGTACAGTTTGTTTTTCATCACTGTTTTACAATATTACTGTCTTATATATACTGTATATATATAAAAAAGACTAGTCATTAGTACTTCTACAAACTACTTCTGGGCCGATGGCTGCTCCACTGTAGCTCTACTCCTCTCACTAATTTGCCAACAGAGCTATCAGTTAAAGACTGTTATCTGATTGGTTCTTTGACCTGTCAGTAACTTGACTGCCAAAACACATGATCTGGATTCTGGAAATCTGTTTGTTTAGACACCACAGCGTAATGGAAACAGCACGCATGAAAACATATGCAGACTGCCAAAGAAACACTCAAGACAATAAGGATGTACCAGCCTGAGGATGAAGACCTCCACAGCAGAGTTTTGGTTCCTCCTAAGATTTCTTCATTTTCTTCCTTGGCATTATTCCATTTTTTGTTGTTAAGCTACTTAGGCCAATAAAAAATGGCTTAATTCTGTATTATTCCTCACTTATCAATATTAATGGTCTGCTAAGCTTATTATCTATCAAATGTTTTAATTAGAACGGATACCAAACTAAATCAATCATTGGTGACATCTTTGACAGGCATGCAGATTTACAACATAAATATGGGCTTTGCAAATAAATTGGCATGGTACAAATAAATCAGTCAGTCTAATTAGGCTCCTCTTGTGATGGTCTGACACTGAGAGGAGCTCTAGAACAGAGCTGAATTACTGCACTCTCATGTAAAGAAGAGGCCTCAGAGGCCCATGTTATCTTATGTCAGCTGTGATATTGATGTATCTGCATAATATAGATATTAAAGAATCCTGTTTTATTCTGTATTTTTACTCTCTAAGAAGCTGCTCTCTTTGTGTGTGTGCAATGAACCATATTTGTTAAGATTCAGGGCAGAGCCCGGCAACCTTGAAGTACAGAAATGTTCTCTGCGTATGTGTGAGAGTGTTTGTCTTTGCAGCTAGATGCGGAGACAGCCCTAGGACGAAAACGTCATTTGCCATCACTCTGATATCCAGGGTATCTAATATACGTCTCTGGAAAGACCTATTGCATCTGACCTCTGATCACTTGTCACCAAAATAATCACTAGAAGATATGCTTCAAGTTTTACGTCCATGTGTGGAGATTTTATCTATGTTTCGACCAACCAGAATCTTGCTTACCTATGTACTGACGTAATCAGTGACCTCTGTTAGAGTATAATTACTGGTGTTTCGAGCATGTAAGCAGAGCGGCCTACGAACTCCATCGTGAGTATTGAAGCTGACTTCTGCTGATGAAACTGCAAACTATTTTCTTCAATAAATTTTTCTTCAATTGATTGCATCTCTGACTCCTGGTCTTCATTTCAACACCTGATGTTTGGGTTTTAACTGTAAATTCCCCTACAATGCCAAATAATATTTTCACATAGTCACTGTTGTGAACACAAATAGCTATGACAGAATTAAAAGATGCTACTCCTCCCTCTTTATCTGTTCATTCGGTGCAACATTTTCTGTTTATTCACCATTCGGGCATGGCACCTCATAAACTATACAAGGAAGCACTAGCAGAGAACTACCCCCTCATAAATGTTATAATTCAGCTTTGGCTTCTTCTAGTTCATCACTTTATGATACAAATTTTATGATCAGTTTCAAGAATTTACAAGATACATGTATGCTATATGTAGCGAATTTAACTCATGGGGAAATATGAATAATTAACCATAACTAATTATGATTAATTATTAATATTTTAGATCCACTGTAGATATTTAGCTGACCACTCAGGGTCAACCGTCTTGTCAATTCTAAGAACGTTAATTTCCTGGTTAAAGGAAATAACTTTCTTACTGTACAATTCTATAAGTTTGTAACGTAAATCTGCATGATTATTGACTCCGGTTATGAGTAAACAATGAACACGTCAAGTGTGATACAAGTAAGGTTTTATTAACTACATAAACACTTAAACTAGTCTAACATACTACATAAACACATTAAGCCGGTCTAACATACACATACACACACACACACATACAGTTGGTATAGGAAAGGGTTAAAGTTTAGCACTAAAGAAAGAGACATAAGGAATGACATTTATGGAACCATTTTGCATATTCAGCAGATCTAAAACCTGAGGGAAAACGTCAGAACAGGGCATCTGAAGTCAATCCTATTTTAACCTGGGCTATCACGCACACACTTTTAAGTTGCCAGTGTTTAAACTCATAACTTTCGTTTTATCACGCCCGCATTCTCTCCACCAATCTGTAGCATATATTTAAAATCCACTAGTCAGTAAGCAATTGTCATTTCTAAAGATAGATGATGTAATGAGAAAGAAGAAGCGAGACAGACAGTTTCAGTCATAAAACGTCATCAAAACCTTTTCAAAATGATCATATGATGAAGTGTGGTAGAACACATAGAGATTTTGTTTACATTACATTAAGCTATCTGATTAGACAGAAGTTATATGTGCTCTCCACGTCAAACAAACAATGACATGTTGTCTCTCTTGACCTCACTGATCAAACAGCTCCACTTCATTGAGCGCTTTAACACTCCACCCTCACACTACAGCAAGGTGTAAAACAGGAATTAATTCTGGGTTCTCATGTAAACAGATATTAAAGTGTCTCAAAGTGGTTAAAAATGTGTTTGACACACACACAACTATAGTGAGTCATGCAAAACCACAGGGTGAAGAACATGCAAGCTGGCACACACACACACACACACACACACACACAAAATCGCCAAAAATAATAATTGGGAATGACTAGGGCCTGATCTACTTTACTGTCTGATTTGAAACAGGATGCAACCCCCGTTCAATAAAAAAAATTGCAGACATGGACCTAATGATCCATTTCCGTGGTCATTACCTTTCAGAATCAATGTAGGATTAACTCAAATTATAACCTCTATAACAGGGGTGCCCAAACTCGGTCCTGGAGGGCCGTTGTCCTGCAGAGTTTAGCTCCAGCTTGCCTCAAGATACCTGCTGGGAAGTTTCTAGTATGCCTAGTAAGACCTTGATAAGCTGCTTCAGGTGTATTTGATTAGGGTTGGAGCTAAACTCTGCAGGTCAAGTGCAAGGCCCTGTCCCATATCACACCCTAAACCTAGGTTTAAACCTCGCGAGCACCCTTCTGAACGCTAAAATGACAAATGGGACACCCTAAGTTCTCGTGGACTTAACGGACACGCGCACGCGACGGCCATTATAAGTCCATAAGACTGCAAGTGCACATGAAGTGTTCCAGTGCAGCCTCGGCAGAAGTGCGCATGGAGGGCGCATAGCAGCCGCAAATGGGGCTAAAAAACGAATGGGACAAACTACGGTCTTGTGGACTTAACGGACACGCGTATGCGGCGGCTACTGTAAGTCTGCAAGACCGTAAGTGCACATGAAGTTGCCATTTGGGACAGGGCCATTCTTCAACGCGGAAGTACGCCTATGGGCGAGACTTCCGGTTCACTAGCCGCTATAGGGAAATAATGAGAAGTAGCCTATAACAATGTGTAGTAAACAGAAAAACTGTTTGCACTACAACGTGTGTTCATTATTAAGATAATACATTAAAATAACATGGTAAGATACACCAATTTGCTATATACAAGCAGCAAAATGAGCTGTTTTGTACAGCTAAAAATAGCTGGAC
>NW_015505238.1:1075994-1137498 GCF_001515645.1 Sinocyclocheilus grahami
ACGCCTAGGGGCGAGACTTCCGGTTCACTAGCCGCTGTAGGGAAATAATGAGAAGTAGCCTATAACAATGTGTAGTAAACAGTAAAACTGTTTGCACTACAACGTGTGTTCATTATTAAGATAATACATTAAAATAACATGGTAAGATACACCAATTTGCTATATACAAGCAGCAAAATGAGCTGTTTTGTACAGCTAAAAACAGCTGGACGTGAATGAGACCGGAAGCCAGTCCCATAAAATGTACAAATGGCCTCTTACAGGAAAAATAAGATGGGCATCAAATGGAGACTTTTCAGAGGATTGCTCTGTTCCAAGCCACTGATGGAGGTTTTAGGGCTCGGGAGTGTGTCGTATGTTGCCCTAATGAGGAAACTGAGCCGAGCCTGTGGTAGTTTCCAGAGCTCTGCCCAGCTGATTGCTTGGCTCGCGACACCCTCCCAAGTTGTCACACTTCTTCTTTCCCATGTGGATTTGAAGTCCCCTCAGAGTTGTTGTTTTTTCCCAGCCACACCCACACCTCCTTGGGATCTTCTCTTTTGCCGATATCCTTACGTCCGTTACCGTGTGGTCCGCCTTGTTGGCCCTTCTTTCATCCCGCCTCTCGGAGGGCCTTCGGGTTGTTTTTCGGCCAGTAGAAGATTTGTGAATAGCAGTGAAGCAACGCAACCTACACCCATACATAACACGGCAATGACAACATGATGGATGTAGTATCGTACGTCTGGATTTCATTCATACTACTCACATTCATTGAACATATACTTTTTAACAATCGCAAGGTTCTTTACAAATATAGTACCTATTCTGACAGTATGCAAATTCGTACGCAGCTTCAGAGTATGTACTATGATTTAGGTAGCCTATAAAAATGTTATATACAGGGTTCGTACGGTCATGAAAAACCTGGAAAAGTCATGGAATTTTAAAACACCAATTTCCAGGCCTTGAAAAGTTTTGGAAAAATAAATAAACCCAGAAAGTTTTGAAAAAGTCATTGAAATCTATTTCACAAAACTCTGTATAATACATTCAAAGTGCGCTCGTGCGTATATGAGTATTGAGTTTGCTACCAAATAAACTCAGCAGAACCCTGCACGGGCCTCAAACATATGCCCTAGTCCGGCCCTTATCCGACAGATTATCAGAATTACTGGCCGAGTGTTGTTTCTCTTTCTCTCTTCCCCAATTACACAGCTCCTGTTGTAGCCATTAAAATAGTTCAGTTTCGTTTTTATTGGCAAAAGTGGTTATATATATTTTCGTTTCTTTATTACGTTAATTTAGACATATGTTCGGAAAATATTTTTGTTTGTTAAATTCAAGGTTTTTATTTTCAAAGTAACGACCAAGCGGCCAGTGGCAGACAGTGAGTTAATCATAGCCTATGTTTGATCAATTTATCCATCTCAAATCATCACCACTTGACTAAAATAAAATCTATAGGCCTATATAAAAATGCTTAAAAAAACAATGTTAGTTTAAATGGTTAACCTGGATAAATGTGTGCTATTAGCGTATCCAATCGTTTGTGCAGAGAAGCTAAAGCGCATAATTATGATTTATTAGTTTTAACACCATTTTTTTGTGGCTCATCATATGAATTAGCTGAAATTCTATACTTTTCTTTGTATTCAAATCTGTAATTTTTTTAAAATAAACTGTAGGCTAATAGGAGCTTGGCCTACTGGCTCATAAATTACAAAACATATGCAAATGACTAGTCAATGTAGACCAAAAATGATGGTTTCCAGAAATTATGAATCAGTAGAAGAACCATACACAAAACTATTACCAAGTCAAGACAGTTATTAATTTATAATTGTATTTTTAATTATGATTTATTAATTTTGACAACAGTTTCTGTGGCTCGCCTAGCTAATTAGCTGAAATTCTATACTTTTTTCCATTTGACCAACATAATAATTCTTAATAAAATGTAGAAAACAAAAGCAAATGATCGGTCAGTGTAGCGTATTCAAATTATTACAGCATTATTACATAACATAGAGAAAACAAATGAAGATAATGCAGTGAAATAAGAAGAGTGCGATGAAAAAACTGATAAAAGAGGTTGATAAGGCAAACTGATAAATAATCTGTTATATAACCTATATTTCTTTACACAAAGACATGCACAGATAATTTGAAAGAGACAAAGGTGGAACCATAAAAATCATCCTTAAGACCTTTGTTCATCTTTGAAACACAAAACAATATATTTTTGATTTCAAAAAATACAATGCATGCGCATGCTGCTGCTGTTTTCGAAGAGATTGCACACACACAGAAATTAAGCATGGTTCAATCAAATAAAAAAAAAAATAAAAAAAAAAAGTGCGCACAAATATTCTCGTAGCTTCGTAAAATTATAGTTGAACCACTGATGTCACTGATGCAACTCTTCTTACCGTTTCTTGGTCCGGGAACATTTGTCACATTGCTGTCTATGAGGGTCAGAAAGCTCTTGGAGTTCATAAAATAAATCTTAATGTGTTCTTAATGAGTCTTACAGGTTTGCAACAACATGAGGGCGAGTAATTAATGAAGATTTTCATTTCTGGGTGAACTATCCCTTTAAAGCAGCACTATGTAACTTTTGGCGCTCTTGCGGTTAATAAACAGAACTGCACACATCCCGCGGAAGAACATTCCAACCGGAGCTACTTCTCTAAGTTTGTCTATGGCGATTCACGCAGGTATGTGTTACTCCGCAGCGGCGACGACCCGACCAGGCTACAATAGTCCAAATACAAATACTTAAGTGTACCGTAGTGATTCGGAATAAGACAAAAACGCGGGTTGGAAGATGAATTCATGATGTACTCGCTCATTATATATATTTAGCACATTTTGAACAGAAAGTTACAGTGTTGCTTTAATGTAATTTACAAACGCTGTCACTTCAAACTATTGATTATAAACCATTATATACACACACAAAAACAGTTTGTTTCAAATGTTTATGTAATGTCACTTTCTTCAGTGGAACGCAAAATACCTTTCTTTTTCAGGCGAACTGTTGTTTTAAGGTTAACCATAACATACACCCAACAGCCATGTAAAAAAAATTATAAATAACACAAATGAACAATAGTTTAGTCAAACTTTTTATTTTTCAAGTCAAAAAACAAACAAAACCGATACAGAGAATGAAGTATCAGATTGATTTCTATACAGTGGCAATTTCTCTTAATTTAAATTCTCCTTTCCTCATTAACCCGACCCGGTTATTACTTAAACAAGAAAACCCTGTCTTTTCCATTTATGCTTTCATTCACTCAGACACACACACACACACTTACTGGGAGCCTGGGTATAGAGTATCAACTGGACTTGTTTGAAACATCCATGAAACTGAAGGCAAACAAGGGCATTAAAGAGACTGTCAGAACCGCTCTCCCCAAGGCCTTAAACCTAAAGCTGAAATATGCAAGAGCATCAAAGATTTTCACAAGTCAACAACACCTCCAGCAACTACTACTGTCCAAATGGAAGAGTAAGTTGAACCACAGTCGACACTTGCGTTCAGGTTTTAAAAAGGTAACACTCAAAAAGATCTAAATGCCTCTAACGCCCGAGTAAAATCAGTCTCTGTCGCCCTCTACTGTTTGAGCACAAGATGATTCAGAATCAGCTGACAATTTAGATATGAAACAGTGCATATTCGAAAGGAAACAAACCAAACTGCACCTTTATCCCCTCCCCAAGCACTTAATCCAAAAAGCAAAGCTGACCCAAATACAATGAAGCCAGTGCAAGAAAAAGTGTAAAATAAATGCTTTTCCTCAGTCACACAATAGATGATCAATTGTAATGCATATATCAGAAAAAACAATTATACACTTAGTATATTAAAGGGTTGAGTGCTGAGGACAAGGAAGGACTTATTAGATTTGAACCTAGGTGGTTTAAAAAAAACAAACAAAAAAAAAGTTAACATGGTGCATCTTATGTAAAGCTGGGCTCCAGCCTCACTCAGGATAAAAGAAAAATAAAACCAAAAAGGTCACAATTTCACACTCCTCTGTGCACAAGAGGGTACCTTTTTTTTTTTTTTTGCAGTTTTTTGAAATTGTAAATTACTGGGCAGATGCTGGTGAAGGATAAGGCTTGCATCTTTTGGGGACAATAGACTAGAAAATTGATACCTTAAATAAAGCATCTGTTCCCTCTCTCTGATTCTTAAAGAGGGCAATCACGACAACACTTTTACCCATGTCATGGGCTGGCATACATAGACTACAGTATTACAAGACATTTTTCTTCTGCACAATGCGTGTCAGCTTCAACACGTTTCTAATAAACAGCCACTTTGAACCTCCTTGCTTCTTTAGAAATAACATTTTTCATAAGTGAACTCAAATTAGACAAAATCAACATTAATATTTAAACAGTTCTCAGTTCAGATCTGGAATAAAGAATCAAAACTGGGAGCAAGCGCTTATTTACACTGGGGAAGAAACTAAAAGCTGTAAAATGTGAGAAAGGTCAGTTTCTCCCCCTTACTATTTACGTTATAGATATTTTTCAAGGTTTCATTTGAAACTTTTCAGATACAATCCACTGTTTTCTGTTTTGAAGGCTTTTGGCAATACTTCTTAAATTTCCTTTACATCCAACACTGAATTTTTGAGAAAAAGTAAGGGAGGCAGAAATGACTGGATGGAAAGAGGAGGACAATGCATGATCTTTCTCCTCCAAAAGCAGTCAATCTTCTGCATCTTTCCATCAACTTTGAGAAATGGTTCTCCCTCTAAACTTAGAGCGACCAAAGCGGTCTATACAAAGGCAGCCTTGTTTGGCTTGTAGTTCAAACCTCTAACCTAACAGATGCAACCACTGAAGCCGGTTTAGTGAGGCTATTTAAGAACAATTCATTAAGTCCAAAAGAGAAAAATCAAAAAGGAGGATGTCACATGTGGGATCCCAGGTTCCTTAGCCTTCCCTGTAAATGACAACAACCCCAGCTGGGTGGCTTTCCTTCAGTCTTTATCCCAGGGTCAGAGTGCCCATAAGGGAAGTAGGACAAACCCCGGAACCAACCATCTTTAATTATTTTCTTCATCGCTGTCATCAGGGCTGATGGCTGGGCTGTAGGTTGGAGAGGTGGGGCTGTAGCCGGGAGAAGTGGGGCTGTAGGTGGAGCCCTTCGGACTAGTTGGAGAGTAGGTAGGGGATGTGGGTGAGTATTTTGGAGACGTTGGAGAGTACGTCGGAGAGGTGGGGGAATATTTGGGGCTGGTGGGGGTGTAGGTAGGAGAGGTTGGAGAATAAGTAGGGGAAGTGGGGCTGTACTTGGGAGTAGTTGGGGAGTAGGTTGGAGAAGTGGGACTGTATTTGGGCGAAGTGGGAGAGTACTTTGGAGAAGTGGGGGAATATTTGGGGGATGTTGGGGTATATTCGGGAGAGCTGGGACTGTAGGAGGGGGAGGTGGGGGTGTATTTTGGGGAGGTGGGGGAGTAGGATGGAGAACTTGGGCTGTAAGAAGGCGAGCTTGGGGTGTAGGTGGGAGACTGCGGGGTGTAACGCGGACTGGACGGAGAGTAGGACGGCGAAGTTGGGGAGTAAGAAGGAGATGTGGGGGAGTAATTGGGACTGGTTGGGGTATAATTGGGAGAGGTGGGGGAGTAGGAAGGTGAGGTGGGGCTGTAAGATGGAGAGGTCGGAGAGTAACTTGGTGAGGTGGGTGTGAAGTTGGGCGAAGTGGGACTGTAGCTCGGAGATGTTGGGGAATAGGACGGGGAGGTTGGAGAGTAGCTTGGAGAGGTGGGAGAGTAAGACGGGGAGGTCGGGGAATAAGATGGAGAAGTTGGGGAATAAGAAGGAGACGTGGGGCTGTAACTCGGTGAGGTTGGGCTGTAGCTGGGGGACGTTGGGCTATAGCTGGGGGATGTTGGCGAGTAGGATGGTGAAGTCGGGGAGTAAGACGGTGAAGTCGGAGAGTAAGACGGTGAAGTCGGAGAGTAGCTTGGAGATGTTGGAGAATAAGACGGCGAAGTTGGAGAGTAGGAGGGTGATGTGGGCGAGTAGGACGGAGATGTGGGGCTGTAGTTTGGACTGGTGGGAGAATAAGATGGCGAAGTCGGAGAGTATGATGGAGAGGTTGGAGAGTAACCAGGGCTCTGTGGGGTGTATCCACCAGGAGAACGAGGCTCGTAGGCAGGAGAAGTTGGAGAGTAATTTGGAGACAAGGCTCCTGATGAGAAAAACAAATGAGAAAAAACAATTGCATTAGTAGCTGTTTGGTTTGCAACCTACTAATTACAACCAAGTAAACTAAGACCATTATTCTTAAAAACAGAACAAGACTAAAATAGACAGTAAAGAGACCTGGTGAGGGGATATAAGGGCTAGCTGGTCCAGGGGATCCAGGAGAACCAGGAGTAGGAGACCAGGCAGGAGAATAACCAGGCGAGAAGCCGCTGGCATCAGACGCAGCGCTGGGAGAGAAGCCTGCAGCACCTGGTGTCATTCCGCTTCCTGTACAGGGAACAAAAAAACAAACAAAAAAAACAGGGCTTGAAATGGAATAAATGTAAACATACATAAGATAATGCACTGTAAAATATGGGTGGAAGTAAAACAAAACCATTTGTAGCATTTCTTCACTCACCAACACTGGGAGACCAAGCACCATATGCAGGAGTGGCTCCAGTGTTCCAGGGAGTCATGGCAGGAGACATGCCACTCATGGGGCTGGGGGCAGAGCCAAAGAACATACCCGTGGCTGTGGTGGAAAAAGCAATGATTAACCACAGGTTTAAATTTGGGGACAGAGTAGAAGGTTTAAGCCTTTAAGCATTCAAAAAATAAATTTGACTTACGTCCTGCAACACTGATACCAGGGATGTTGGTGGGAATCTCCATACCATACTTGCACTTCTCAGCATCCAACAGCAGATCAAAGCAACCAGTGCCTGCAGGAGCCAGTTGCCCCAGCATTATATTCTCAGACACTCCTTTCATTGGGTCACACTCACCATGAGATGAGGCTTCCATCAACACATCCACCTACAGAAGAGCGAGGGATAACATTTAAGACTTCTTTACAAGATCAACCACAATACCATTTTAAAACATTAAACAGAGCCTCACAGTCTCTTCAAAAGAGCACTTCATTAGCGGTCCAGTGTCCTGCCTGTTGATACCGTGACGAGTGATGGCCATCAAGTGACCCCTGCAGGTCATTGTGTCACACAGCAAGGCAAGATGGCGGTAGTTAACGTAAGAACCGTCGAAAGAGATGACGTGGTATAACTCTCTTTCCAGAGCCTTACGCACAGCCTCAATACCAAGAACCTGCAGTTGAAGAGCAGACATTTCTGAATTTGATCTGAGGACCTAATAGGTTCCAATCTTTAGACAAGCTTTTAAACAATTCTTACAGTGAATATCTCCACAATGTCATTGGAGGTGGTTCTGACAGGGTCCACATCCTTCTCACTGAGGACCCTCATGAGGCTGACTCCATCAGTTTCCAGGATCCACTCTTGCAAAGCTTTAAACTCTCCCTCTTCTGTGATGATGATTTTCTTCTTGTTGTCAGTCTGTGGTAGATGCATGTACACCTACAAAGGTGGGAGAAATTAAACCCCAATCTCAGGGCCATCTGTGTCCACAAAACTTTAAGGCGTCCTATTAGCTTCTTTTTGGATCAGGAGCATGCCAGTTAGCACTCTCCATTACTCAGGAGCATGTAAGTGTCATGTGCCTTTTTGGACGAACCTGCACTGCCACATGGGCTTTCAGATTTACTAAAGTGAATTTAAATACTGTTAAAAGATGGAAGAAAAAAATACCTTGCTGATCTGCTCAATGCCTTGCAGTGTCATGTCTGTCAGCATGTTGGATTCAATGCAGCGAAGGAAGACATCATCATCCATCTTATCCACTACCTCTTCATCCTGGACGCAAGATTCAACATTTACGATTCAACATTGAGAGAAAAGAGGCCAGTTACGTACTCGCCAGCAAAGATTCAAATTACCTCTTGAAACTTGTTCTCGTCACTATTCATGATGCGGATTCGCAAAACCAGTTTCTCAGCATTGTCATCATTGAAGATGCAGTTAAGGTCATCACCAAATCCTAGGAGACAAAGATTAGAGTTAGAAAACGATGTAACACCTCAGCATCCATTCCGTTTGTCATTTAAAGTGTTGTATAATCTCAAGCCCACCTGCATTGATCTTCTCTGCGATCTGCTCCATAGTCAGCTTACGGTCAGTCATGTGTTTGCGGTCAAGCTCGATACGCAGCAGCCAGGGTGAAATGCGGGTCACGTCGAAGTCAGGCATCTCATAGTACACGTTGACCCACTCCTGATCCTCAGTCACCACAGTGTTCTGCGGGTTGGGGTCATAATAAATGGCTGTGTTGGCAGTGACCTTGCGCAGGGTTGTGTGCTCCAACCGACACAGGATATCTTTGGCCCTCTCTGCGTCACGGGCCGCTTGGCCCAGGAGAAAGACTGTCAAGGAGGGGGTCTTGGGTCGCTTGGAGATGTTGATAAGCTCTTTGAGTCTAGGCACACCGAGAGTGACGTTTTTGGCGGACACACCGGCGTAGTGGAATGTGTTCAGGGTCATCTGAGTAGCAGGCTCTCCCAGAGACTGGGCAGCAAGAGCACCTACCATCTCACCAGGGTGAGCCTGAGGAAAACAAAGAAAGTGTCCAGCTTCAGACAATTTGACAAAACTAGATTGCTCCCGATTTTCTATTTTTTTTTCAGGTGCAGTAACTAAGCAAGCGTTACTTACAATGGACTGGTTAAATTTGGTCTCTATCTCTCCTAGCAGCCATTCAAAAGCCTCTGTGCTAAGACGGAACTCCTCAGTCATTCGCTTGGAGCACAGGGTGGAGCGCAGGTGGATGTTGAACAGCAGAGTGGCATTCTCCTGGGCTTGCCTGCTTAACTGGTCTTCACCATTTACAATCACCAGCTTCTTACTCAACTCATGAACTCCTGCATATAAAAATAGAGCAAATATCCATGTGTTATTACAATGCAACAATTGAAGCTCACTCCAATAATAAGACAATAAACGGTTGGTGCCACCACTATAATGACAAGGTAAAACAGCCATATTGGTTAGGGCTACATAAAATTGACATCTCTTAAAGGTGCAGATTTGTCAAGCGCATGAGTTTGGTATCAAGCCTTCAGTCAACACGCATGCAAAGATGTAAAGGTGGCCTTTATAATCAGCTTGCACAGGTCTGCCACAAGACAGTGGTAAGCTTCAGGGATCAGTCGTCAGAAGGCTTTATTTAGCTACCACAAGCAGGAGTCTTTATTCAGCTGGCAGACCTGCTCAAATGCAGACAGCCTTAAGTCAGTTAAAGCAGTGTATATAGCGTGCACGTCAAAATAAAAGTTAATAAAACCAGTTAGTTAAAAGATACATAAATAAAATCTCTTTACAGGCTCAAAGTACAAAACCCACCTTCCACTACTCGTACTGGATTGAGGTCAGTTGGTGTTCGAGGATTGATGCGGAAAATCTTCTGAGCATTCCAGATCATTCTGGCCAAATTGCACGGAAGTACCACCTATGGAAAACATGGTTTGGGTTTATGACATTCTACAGAAGTGTGCAAATATAGTGATATTCATGCTTGATACAGTTGTAAAAAGAATGAGGACAATCCCAACCAAAGGGCATATGGATATTGATGGCACTTCAATGGTACTCTTAAGGGTCAGACCTTGCTGTCGCCTGTGGGGAAAATGGCCCTCAAGATCTCACGGTCTTCCTTCATCTTCTCAAACTCTCTCTCTAGAGTACTCTGGACATGGGCATTGGTCATCAGATCTTTCACCACATCTTCCTGTAGAGTGCGGCGAAGAGCTCGGTCATTGGTGTAGTCAAACTTGAACCTGTGCAATTAAAGAAAGAGGCAGAAAGTTAAATCAATGACGTTAGTCAGTTGAGCTCTGAGCTGATGATCAACAATCACCCGAGATGACTTGAAAATTGGGTTGGGTATCGTTTGGGTTTTAAACGGTACCGGTGCCTAAACTGATACTTAAATTATAAAATAAAATAAATACCCAAAATAGGATGGATTGGCCATTATTGAGCGCTATAAACACATTTAATGTCGGTTTCATTCATACTGGACACCAGAGGGCGCCTGGCAGAAACTCCACATGTGCATCACAGAAGGAATAGGACCTCAGGAAATCCCTATACTCTTTGCTAATATGGACAAAGGCAATTGCTATCGCGGTTTTATCATTCAAAACATTTATATCTTCTGTTTACTCTGTTACAAAAGACAAACACTCGAATCCGACAATGTATAGTTTATCTGTTATGCAAGCCATCTTTGGTATTTTCATCATAAGTACATTTATAATCCATTACTACTCGACAGTCTTTTTACCATATGCTTTTTACAGTATAGAACATTTTTTTACCTCATTCTGTGACAAGCCACATCAGATCACAAAAGGAAGCAGTTGTGGAGTAAAAACGTTGTAGTGTTCTCTTGTTGGACAACAGGTTTAGAAACGCTTCTCATTGCAAGTCATTACAAGGGAAGTTTAGCTTTAGTAGAGTGACCATATTTTAGTTTTACAAAAAAAAAAAGAAAAAAAAAAAAAGGACAGTAGGGGCAGGTTCGTGGGCGGGGCTTTGCCTAACAGTATAAGTAGCAAGGTTTTTTGTTTGTTTGCTTTTGTTTTTATAATAAATAAAAATAAAACAAGTAGAAAAAAAATGGAAAAAGAATAGGGAATGCTAGTGTTAAAGGGTCATTTTTAAATAAAAATAAAAAAAGTCAATAGAACAGAAAAAGAATATATAATGAAAGTGTTGGGTCATTTATAATAAATAAAAAGAAAATATGTAAAAAGAATAGAGAATGCTAGTGTTAGAGGCTCTTCTTTCTTTATAAATAAAAGTCGTTAGAATAGAAACAATAGAGAGTGCAAACGTTAGAGGGTCAAGCTTTTTAATAAAAAAAAAATCGAAAAATCGAAAGTTAAAGTAAATGGCGCAAACGCTCATTCAAAAATATTTAAATAAACCACATCCTGAGAGCAGCTCCCTGATGCGGCAAAATTATATACAATATTAGAATGTTTTAAGGAGTGGACACGAAAATCGTGGGAGCGAAACATGTTGCGGGAGCAGGCGGCAATGGACCGAGATTCAGCGGGGATTCAGCAAATTTTTGTAGGTATAAAAAGAGGACATGTCTGGGGAAAAGAGGACGTATGCTCACCCTAGCTTTAGGCAGTTTAATTTAAGAATGTTTAGCTTAGCTAGCTAATGGAATCTACCTGCTGCCATCAGAGCAAGTGTAATTACTGCATTCACACGCTCCTCGGATGCTCTCATTTCCCGAGTTGTGCTTTTAAGTCAAATGTGAAAACAACATGGACACTCATGTTACTACAACGATGTGTTGGATTTGTATTAGAGCTTTCCGACTTGCGTTCGTGAATTTTCTCAGTCGAGAAATAATTTTTCAAGTGCGGTGCCGGTGATCCTTACGTCCGTTTCGGAGAACATATTTCAATTGATCGCTCAAGCATTTAAGTGGCACTGAAATGAGGCACGGAAATCTGCGTTCTGATTCAGTTCTAGTACATACCGGTTTCGGTACCTAACCCAACTTGAAAACAGACTCCTAAATAGCTTCCCATCCATGTCCTTGTTGATTTGAGTTAATACGGCTATATTGATTATATTACTTAGTCTAAATTAATGGCAATATATTACTTTATTGTAAATATTTGAACAGACACAACAGAACTCACTTCTTCTCAAAGGCTTTGTGGGATGGCTTAAGGGTAGCCATGTTTTGGAACTCCACAGCCTCTCCTGCCAGACCATCCTCTCCATACCTCAGCTGGACAACTTGGTTAATGGAGTTTCTGACTGTAGCATCATACTTTACCATAACAGACTCCATTGACTTGATCAGACGACGCTGAATATAACCTGAAGGAATAGGAGTTATCAAAACTCATGAAGACAATATCAGGCTTTAACAAAGACTAATCTGATGACAACTGCACATAACGTCTCACTTAGAGACTAGAAATGAGTTTTACAATTACAGTTCAGATTACATTTAATATTTGCCCTCATTACCAGTCTCAGCAGTTTTGACAGCTGTGTCAATCAGACCCTCTCTGCCTCCCATGGCGTGAAAGAAAAACTCAGTTGGTGTGAGACCGGCCAGATAGGAGTTTTCTACGAAGCCTCTACTCTCTGGACCATAGTCATCTTTAATGAAGTGAGGGAGAGTGCGGTGCTTGAAACCGAAGGGGATTCGCTTACCCTCAACGTTCTGCTGCCCCACCACAGCAATAACCTAAATGGGTGAAGAGGAGATTGTGAAAAAAATTCAGTTAAGCCTTTAGCCTGAAAGAGGCAGCAACACGCTTTTGAACTATTTTAAGTTTTAAACACCATCTACGGGGTCTTCGCTCACCTGAGAAATGTTAATTTTAGAGCCTTTTGAACCAGCCACCACCATGGATTTGAAATTGTTGTACTCAGACAATGACTTCTGGGCAGAGGATCCAGTCTTGTCTCGAGCATCGTTCAGAATGCGGTTGACCTGGTTCTCAAAGG
Source organism: Sinocyclocheilus grahami (assembly GCF_001515645.1). Taxonomy (NCBI): domain Eukaryota; kingdom Metazoa; phylum Chordata; class Actinopteri; order Cypriniformes; family Cyprinidae; genus Sinocyclocheilus; species Sinocyclocheilus grahami. Next base: position 1,088,591 of record NW_015505238.1, read on the forward strand.
TCTGTCTCAGAGTGTTACCTGGGGTGGGCTCCAACTCATTGTTGTGGGCTTTCTCAATGACCTGTGAGAAAAGAAAATCATGAAGCACAACTGCATTTATGTATAAAAGCAACAATCTGTTGTATTTATAAATACCTAATGATGTCAACTTACCTCTATCACATCCTGTTTGGCTTTCTTAATCGTGTTCTGAATGTCCTGATATGTTGCCTTATCGGCAATGGAGTCTCCAATACCAATAGAGTGACCTGAAGCAGACAAGATAGTTGTAAATAAACGAATAAGGTTCTAAACTGTTTTTGTGTGCAAATATCAAGTCTTTTTTTTTTTTTTACCCTCAATGAGCAGCCAGTTGTTGACGACAGTCTGGATGTTAGAATAGAAGAGTCGTGTGATGTCATGGCCCATCTCAAGGTATGAGATATGGACAAGAGAGCCAGCTGAGGTTCCCAATGACTTCTTACACAGGATCCCCATGATCAGCTCACCGTTCTCCACAATCACCTGCAAAATGAGATGAATGAGAACAAAATTGCATAAACACTTTCGGCACAAAAACTACATCCACATTTGGGGACACTACTGCACCTTAGTGTCTCCAGGGGAGATGTGTTTGTAAGGGCCGCTGTCCTCTTCATCAGGGTGAGTGCTGTGTGTGCGGATGGCATTAATGTGCCCAGGGATGATCAAGCTGAAGATCTGTTTGCCAGTCCAGAGAGGTCGCGGCTTCAAGATAGCCGGTTGGGGCACTTTGCCATCCCATGTGGAGAGAAACATGAGGAGGTTCATCACCTCACCCTAAACAAAGCACACACACACAATGATTTATTAGTATCAATGTACCATGTACCTGTACAACCTAACAGCTCATTACATTCATAATTTGGTACCACAGCTTCGTAACCTCACCCTCTCCAAGAAGACATCTCTCTTGGTGAACTTGCGCACAGCTGTCAGTGTGTCCTGCACAATACCCATGACGGGTCTGTTGGACTGTGGTGTAACAATCATTCGAGGCACCATAGCCAGCTCTTGGATCTCAGCACGGGTCTCCAGGGACTGTGGCAAGTGCAGGTTCATCTCATCGCCGTCAAAGTCGGCATTGTATGGGGTTGTCACACTAGAAGTGAAAGGGATTTTCTCTTTTAAAACGAAGTCAAAAACCTTTATATTAGAGGAATGGTGCTAAATCTGAGCATTAGTTTTCTACACAGATTTGTAACAATTTCAGCAATTATAACTGATACAGCACACAAACTCATTATATTGCCTATCCACGTATCAATCTACTAACAGCGTGACGGATCAAGTCTTATAAACCCAGTGCACCTGAGGTTGAGTCGAAATGTTGACCAAGGCAAGATTCGCACTCTGTGGCCCATCATAGACATTTTGTGCAGCGTAGGCTGTCTGTTGAACACAATAATGTCTCCATCACACATGTGTCGTTCAACCTAGAAAGAAAACAAACAGGTTTTAAATGCTTTGCTCACTGTAACTGAAAATTCCATTCCATTCTTACATTAAACACTGAAAAAAAGACTGACTTTGTATCCAATCTGAAGGTGAAGGTCACTTGGTTTAGGGTGGAATCGCAGGTCAATTCTGTCCCCATTGTCTCGGATGATATATTTGGCTCCAGGGTACTGACTGTTACCTCTCCTCACAAGCTCTTGGAGTCTGTAAAGTTAAAGGGGGGGAAATAAAAAAATTTAAGAAAAATAATTTGAGCACTGGGTTAAAGAGACCTCTCAGAGAACACTAAAATATTTTGTAAGTGAGATGCATTCAGAAAGAGATAAAAACAACTAATATTACCTGTCAATGTTAAAGGGTGTGACAATCTCAGGGAAGGTCATGTTTGCGGCGATGGAACGGGGAACGCCCACCTGGTCGATCTGTAGGTTGGGGTCTGGCGTGATGACAGTTCGGGCGGAGAAATCTACACGCTTCCCCATCAGATTACCTCTGACACGTCCTTCCTTACCCTTTAGCCTCTGCTTGATGGATTTTAGTGGACGACCAGACTTTTGCATTGCCTGAATCAAGAGCGAGAGAGCAAAATCTTCATTAATATTTTCCTGATTGTCCCACTCTACATAACTGCAGATCAAATATCAAATGTTTTAACTGGCTGCACCAGGTATCAATGTGTCATGCAGCAGTTTTATTTTGTGTACCCTGAATTTTTTTTCCCCACAATTGCATTTTATTATAAATGCATTAATTAATCAAAAAATGCATTTATTTTTTTACAAATGCATTTTATTTTTATTCAATACAAATTCTATAACAATTGTATTCAATGTAAATTCTATAACAACAATAATAAGAACAACTAATTATTGACAAATAATATTTAGTAGTAGTGATTTTTTATTAAATATTGAATTATTAATATTATCACTGTTAATAAGAGTATAATTGTTGCTTCTCATAGTATCCTGGACTCAGATCTCCTAAGGTATAGTGGAAATCTTACCCTAGGTAGACCTGGCAGTTCATTGTCTACCATTGTGGCCACGTGGAACTGAAGCAGCTTGACATCCTCTGCTATAACATGCGCTGCAGCTCCACTCTGCTCATTTCGCTTCAGCTGGTTATTGATCTTTACAATGTCAGCCAACTTGTGTGTTAAATCATCCTAGGGAGAATAACAAAAAAAAAGGTACAATTGATACAAATCAATTGTATCAGTTCAAAGCTATCAGTACTACGCAATACATCAAACTTCTTTCCCACTGTTTAATAAGAAATGTTTGCTTACCTGGTTTCTAGCAGAGCCCTGCATAACCACAGCCGGTCTCACAGCAAGAGGAGGCACGGGCAACACAGTGACAATCATCCACTCAGGACGGGCGTATTTGGGGTCCATGCCCAAGATCATGTCCTCTTCATCCGAAATGCGTTTGAAGATCTCATGCACACGTTCAGGGTTGAGAAGAATCTTCTTCTCCTGTGAGTCTTCATTCACGTGCTTCCACTCAGCATACAGCTCCAGACCAGAGCGACGGATACGTGGCTGGTACCTGCCACAGCCTCCATGACCCTTGAGAAATAAAAGTAAAAAATCAGTTTTAAAACTTCCAGAGCAAGCTGGAAAGTTTCAAATTGGCCTGTGTGCTTTGAGAATTTTAGGTCTGTACCTTCTCTTTGGTGAGGTCTTCTTCAGTCTCCTGCTGCTCCACACCAAACTTGTTGTCCATCTCCTCTCCACCCTCACAAATGTTTTTGCCTTTACAGAGGTCATAGACGTGGGTCAGACGCTTACGTGGCTGCCCCTTCGACTTGGTCAAGATGTCTTTGATTTTTGGATTGTTCTGGGTAAAACAAAATTAGAAGTTAAAATACACTACAAAACAATTTGACCAAAGGAACTAGATCAGAAGAACGAGAGAGAAAGAAATTAACAATGGAATAAATCACATAAGGCAAACTGAAAATTCTGCATACCGCGTCCACAAGCAGTTTTGAACAGAAGAAGCAGACACATCGGAGGACCTTCATGATCTTTGTGATAAAGCCAACATGAAAGACTGGCTTAGCCAGCTCAATGTGACCAAAATGACCAGGGCACTCAGTCATGTTACCTAAATGACGACAAGCAAATAAGCAGAGGTTCAGCTTATTATTAGAGGTTCAGGGTTTAATACCCAGCAAGATGGATAAATATCAAGTTTATGAACATACCTGCACACGTCTGGCATCTGCCTGACCTCTCAATTACCCCTTGCCGGGGGTCCATAAGTCCCCCCAGTTTAGGGCGTCCTCCTTCTGTGGTCTCGGGGTACTTGATGCCCCCTTCAGTAACGGACAGCCGTTTCTGAAAATGATAACAAACAGCATTAAATTGTTGTACATTTTCACAACAATGGGAAAACATTTGTTCACTAAATATACCCTCAAATAAAGATTTTTTTTTTAAATACATGGACCGCACGAGCAACAGTAAATTTGCAATAAGCAATAGTTCAGATGTCATCTGTCAAAAAGCATTTTTAAACATTTTAATTTGAAATGTAATAAGGCTGTTTAATGGTTGTATTTATAATGGGTTTCTTTAGAATACATGTTGCTCCCATAAAACACAATAACCACCAAATGAAGCCTCAAGAGATTGCTCAACTCTGCATTCATTAAAAAAAAAAAAAAACTTGAGAAAAGGTAAAAGTCCTTAAAAATGACATTACTGAATAAAACCCAGTTACTTTGCATCGCTGTCTAAAGAAAATGCATTACAGCTCAACTTGTAAACATACCATTTGCTCGTCATTTATTTCAAAACACAAGTGTACTTCAGAAACTGAACGTATTTGAGTTTAAAAATGAAAGCATGCATATAAAAATTCACATTTTATTGCCAGTAAGGGAGACATAGGGAACCATGTGGAAACTTGGGAGAAACTCCGGGTCTGCCATGTGACTCCAAAATGGTCAAATAAAAGTAAACAAATAATAAATATTACAAGTTAACATTTTTTAACTTCAAACAAGGCTTTCCGTGTCTTGTTGCTAATTGTTAAAGCAGGACTCTTGTGTAGTGTTTCTTCAACTTTCTAAACACATGCTCTTACTGAGGAAGAAGTGGCTAGCCGGCTAAGTTAGCAAAACACAAGTTCACAAAAGACACTGTATGTTAATATCCGTATTTAATATGATTTTAACACGATATTGATTTGAGTAATACAATAATACTCAAAGAATTAAGACAATACCCCCTCTCAAGAGCAAAACCTACAAGTTCATCAGGGCTGAGGACGCCGAATTGCACTCTCTTGATGAGGCGCAATGGGCATGCGCTGTCGCTGGAAGGCGGTCCGTGCATCCTGTCTATTCAAAGAGACGCGTCCTCCCCCGGCACGCCGCTTTGTAAGAAGGAACACCTCTGAAACGCCACCAAGACTCTCCTGGCACCCAATGGTGACCGGAACTTGTCCGATGGCGGTTTCCCAGTGACCACCGTATCTTGCTACTCAATGTGCTTTTAAATTTGTGTTTATATACTAGCTATTGTAGCAACCAGCTGTCCCCTTCCCTTTCCCTGATCTACACTCCGGTGCGCTCTAAGCGCATCTGAGAGAAAACTGCTCTCACGCGGCTTTATATAGACTGTACGCTTTGCTACAGGTTTACACAGCCTACTTAGCAGGGGCTGAACAGTCAGAGGGCGGGTTATGGATCGATCTCTCTGTGCGCTTATTGGCCGCGAGACTGCAGTATATGAATAATTAATTAAAGTTGACGCAGGACCAATGGAGTTGTGCGCTTTTGATTCCTGCGAATCGTATGTAGGCGGAGGCGGGACAAAACGTATGAAGAGATTCTATAGGCCCGTAAAAACCAAGGGCGGATCCGTGGGCACTTCATACATGAATATTCAATAACATTCGTCAATGTGAAACATTATTCGTCAAACGTGTTCGTAATATTCATGAGCAGAGAGCATTTGACCAATCGCAACCAACGCTTGACGGCGGTAAAATAACTTTCTTATTTCCCGCCTTCTTTACGAGCATTGCCGATTTTACCCGACTGATATTTTTTTCACCCTCTTAGCACAAATAAAAAAAACTGGTCGTGTTCCGTCCGTCTCGCTCTGGATCAGCTAACAGTGCTGGAAAAGAAGCTCGTGTGAGAGGCCTACACCTACCGTCGAGGATTAACACATTGGTCTCTAATGTTCGAATCGTTCCGATTATATAATAAACATATAATATATAATAAACACCGATATCTTAAAACAGAAAGATGATTTATTGCCGAAAATAGTTAGTTCATAGTGGTCATATCTACAAAGCTAATCAGATAATGGAACAAGAGCTTGGTTGTAACTCGTATCAAACCAAAATCGACTTCTTTGAAACCACATGTATCGGAAAAATTGGCTTAACGGTCGGCTTTTGTGGATAAATATGAGTTATTGGCTCTGGAAAGTGCTTTTAGATTTATGTGCCTGTATTATTAAGTGAATCAAACATTGAAATAACAGGGATGTATTACGTTACCTTTTCCAAGTACACATTGCTTTTTGTCTGTTTACGTGAGCAAAGGTTGTCTTCTATGCATTTCAAACCGAGCTCCAGCACCACCTTGTGGCAGGCACACAAAACAAAATACAGTTACACAATAGAGTACTTCACTTATTATTTAGACTCCCTCTTTGGAACACTTTCACTACAGCCTGCGTTGAAAAAAAACTTTGATCCGTGCGTTTTAACATAACTGTAAATCCTAATCACTACATAGCATTTGTTTTAAACCTTTATAAAGGTCTGTGGAATTTAACACTATGGACTAAAATATAATTTTTGTCAAGGCTGGTCTCGTAAGAGGCAAGCCATTAACAAATAACTTCTTATTCAAAGGACGTTTTGCCATTTTTACACGTTGCAAATCAATTTTGAAATATGGTTCCTCCAGGAAAACAGACATTTCACAGCACTTAATATTTATAAATAATACATTTGTATTTAACAACAGTGGATGCATATACTCGCATAATAAATATTGCAGTGCTCTTCCAGAAATTAGAGCAAAACTATAATCTCACTTTGATACCAAACAAGAAATTATTAATAACACAGGCTTGCCAGATATTACCCAAAATTGCATGACACCTTTAATACCACAATTGGTGTTAATGAAACGAGCCTGAGCTAGCTAACATTAGCATTTTGTTTAACGTGAAAACCACCTTCCACAAAAACGAAATAATTGTGACGCAGTTATTAAATTGAAGGCGGTATCTGGGGGGAAAAGCTATATAATTATCTCAACCCACCTAAAATAAAATGGTCGTTTACTTTGGTCGGTGCAACATGGAGGCTGTTTTCTACAAACAGATGTTTTTGAGTACGAATGTTGAAAATCTCAGTTACCTTTCTCTCTATCAAAGTTAAGCGTAATGACTCTTACAGTCTTAATTGTTTAAGGGATAGTTCACTCAAAAATAAAACTTCTATCACCATTGTTTAAACCTGTATGACTTTCTTCTATGAAGAAAAAATGAATAAAAAAAATAAAAAAGGGATTAACGTTATATGAATGAAAAGAGGCAACAACATTGATTCTGTTTTACATGTCTTTGCATTCCAAAGGTAAATCAAATTTTTTTTAAATCACGTGAGAGTAACTGGGTGAGCTGTCCCTTTAAATTTGACGTCGTAATGTGAGATTTTGCTTCAAGTGGCTTACTAATGTGTTTTAATGAAAGAGTAGGTTTTCATCAACAGACTGTAATTTGGACAAATTTGTTAACTCTAAATGCTTTTGAATCTTCTCCTATGACTTTCATGTAAGTATTTTGCGTGTAAATAAAATATTTGCATTGCATTCAAATTCTTGGGTTCACTTTTTTTTTTAAAGCCTACCTACCTGAAAAGGTCTGTGTGTTTAAATTAGATTTATGTGCCTGTATTATTAAGTGAATCAAACATTGAAATAACAGGGATGTATTACGTTACCTTTTCCAAGTACACATTGCTTTTTGTCTGTTTACGTGAGCAAAGGTTGTCTTCTATGCATTTCAAACCGAGCTGCAGCACCACCTTGTGGCAGGCACACAAAACAAAATACAGTTACACAATAGAGTACTTCACTTATTATTTAGACTCCCTCTTTGGAACACTTTCACTACAGCCTGCGTTGAAAAAAAACTTTGATCCGTGCGTTTTAACATAACTGTAAATCCTAATCACTACATAGCATTTGTTTTAAACCTTTATAAAGGTCTGTGGAATTTAACACTATGGACTAAAATATAATTTTTGTCAAGGCTGGTCTCTGTAAGAGGCAAGCCATTAACAAATAACTTCTTATTCAAAGGACGTTTTGCCATTTTTACACGTTGCAAATCAATTTTGAAATATGGTTCCTCCAGGAAAACAGACATTTCACAGCACTTAATATTTATAAATAATACATTTGTATTTAACAACAGTGGATGCATATACTCGCATAATAAATATTGCAGTGCTCTTCCAGAAATTAGAGCAAAACTATAATCTCACTTTGATACCAAACAAGAAATTATTAATAACACAGGCTTGCCAGATATTACCCAAAATTGCATGACACCTTTAATACCACAATTGGTGTTAATGGATTATCTCCTGTACAGTTTTTTTCATGTAGCCATTAAAGGTATATGCTCAAATGTTACATTATGATCGTGTTACAGTCATGTGTAAATGCAAGAGATTCTGAGAAACTTGTCAAACTACAAATCAGAGGAGAGACATGACCACTAGATGGAAGCTTTGAGTGCAAAACAGACACTGCTGAATGCTCGTCTTCCCAAAGTCTGTCTGGATCTTCCTCTTCCAAGCGGAAGCCACAATCAAGCAGAAAATGGGCTGTGCTTTGATCATGAGTTCTCAGGGAAGCCCTGTTGTTCCAGTTTAGTAATCACAAGGCTCCATAAGTAAGCTTGTTTGGTAAGAAAAAAAAGCAAATTTCCCAAGGCAATGTAATGATACGTTTATAAGATGGTAATGACCGTGAATGGTAAAGCAAGTTTTACTAAATTAAGCTCACCAAGCAGAAATGTTTCTAAGCCTATATTTTAATCATCAAAATGTTTTATTTAAGACCAGTGAGAATTAACACAACATATCATTATAATGACTATGACAGATAAATTGCTAAATGTTAAATATTGAGACACAAAAAATGTAAATAAAATGGAGTGCTAAAGTAATTACACTAAATGGCACTCCTCACTTAAATGATAGTTTGTCGCTGATTATCCCAAACACTGATCATCCCAAGCTTGGATCGCAGAAATTTCATTGACATTCCTGCAGACCAGGAATGGTTGTAACATGGGTGAGTTGTAACACTGTGTTCACCCCTTAGAAACGGAAATTACTATCATACATGACCACAGTGGAGGATACACTCTTAAAGGGATAGTTCACCCAAAAATGAAAATTCTGTCATCATTTATTCACCCTCATGTCGTTCCAAACCTGTATGAGTTGCTTTCTTATGTTGAACACAAAAGACGATATTTTGAAGATTGCTGGTAATCAAACAGTTGGTGGATATTACCCAAAATTGCATGACACCTTTAATACCACAATTGGTGTTAATGGATTATCTCCTGTACAGTTTTTTTCATGATGTAGCCATTAAAGGTATATGCTCAAATGTTACATTATGATCGTGTTACAGTCATGTGTAAATGCAAGAGATTCTGAGAAACTTGTCAAACTACAAATCAGAGGAGAGACATGACCACTAGATGGAAGCTTTGAGTGCAAAACAGACACCGCTGAATGCTCGTCTTCCCAAAGTCTGTCTGGATCTTCCTCTTCCAAGCGGAAGCCACAATCAAGCAGAAAATGGGCTGTGCTTTGATCATGAGTTCTCAGGGAAGCCCTGTTGTTCCAGTTTAGTAATCACAAGGCTCCATAAGTAAGCTTGTTTGGTAAGAAAAAAAAGCAAATTTCCCAAGGCAATGTAATGATACGTTTATAAGATGGTAATGACCGTGAATGGTAAAGCAAGTTTTACTAAATTAAGCTCACCAAGCAGAAATGTTTCTAAGCCTATATTTTAATCATCAAAATGTTTTATTTAAGACCAGTGAGAATTAACACAACATATCATTATAATGACTATGACAGATAAATTGCTAAATGTTAAATATTGAGACACAAAAAATGTAAATAAAATGGAGTGCTAAAGTAATTACACTAAATGGCACTCCTCACTTAAATGATAGTTTGTCGCTGATTATCCCAAACACTGATCATCCCAAGCTTGGATCGCAGAAATTTCATTGACATTCCTGCAGACCAGGAATGGTTGTAACATGGGTGAGTTGTAACACTGTGTTCACCCCTTAGAAACGGAAATTACTATCATACATGACCACAGTGGAGGATACACTCTTAAAGGGATAGTTCACCCAAAAATGAAAATTCTGTCATCATTTATTCACCCTCATGTCGTTCCAAACCTGTATGAGTTGCTTTCTTATGTTGAACACAAAAGACGATATTTTGAAGATTGCTGGTAATCAAACAGTTGGTGGTTGCCATTGATCTTCAAAGTAGGAAAAAACCCCACTATGGAAGTCAATGGCAACCACCAACTGTTTGATTACCAGCAATCTTCAAAATATCGTCTTTTGTGTTCAACATAAGAAAGCAACTCATACAGGTTTGGAACGACATGAGGGTGAGTATAAATCCAAATTTTCATTTTGGGTGAACTATCCCTTTAAAGTTTCCAAAAGGATGTTTTTGCAGTGATGCCATAGAAAAACCATTTTAGATTCCACAAACAACCAAAAATGAAATGAAAACTGGTTTTCATAGCATTAATAATAAGAAATGTTACCTGAGCACCAGAGCAGCATATTAGAATGATTTCTGAAGGATCGTTTGACACTAAAGACTGGAGTAATGGCTGCTAAAAATTTTACTTTGCCATCACAGAAATAAATTCAAATTTAAAATATATAAAAATATAAAACAGTTGTAATAAACAGTTGAAATTTTAATTATTACACAACATTTTCAGTTTTTACTGTTTTTCTTTTCTTTTTTTATTTAAATGCAGGCTTGGTGAGCACAAGAATAATTTTTTTTTTTTTTTTTAAATCCAGTAAATCCAAAAAAATTTAAGTATCAAAAAGTTATAGAAGTTTAAATTTACTGAAAAGAAAATGCACTATACTAATTTTATTTTATTTTATATATAATAAATATTTTACATAACAGGTTTTACTCTAAAATTGGTATAAAATTAAAGCCTTATGTCTTAATAAGTTATGTTCCAAATTTGAAGTTGATATTTGAGGTTTCTGTGAGATTTTATTTAGGGCATTATACCACAAACTGCCACCGGGTGCCATCCATCTCCATGGAATTTCTTTAATGCATTTTTTTCTGTCACAAATGTCTAGATTTCTCTGTCAATATTCCATGGTAAGGCAATGTCTGATTTCAAAATGAATCTTGGGCTTCTAAGCTTTCAAATGATATATAATTTATGATGATTACTAAAAGATTTGATAGAGGAAAAGGACAACAACTAAAAAGAGCACCAAGCGTCCCACAGGAGGGACGGTGACAGTTAAGGGGTTGGCATAGTTCACCCAAAAAAAAGAAGAAGAAAATTTTGTGATCTTTTACTCACCCTCAAGTTGTCCAAACAGTTTCTACTCCCCATTGATTTCCAAAGTAATTTTTTTCCATATTATGGAATTCAATGGGGACCAACAACTGTTTGTTTACTCAAGGTACTCCAAAAAGTTTTTTGTTCACTAGAAGAAAGATACTCACACCGGTTTGGAACAACTGGAGGGTGTGTGAAAAAAGCAACAAATGCTGAGACTTCTCACACTGAAAAGACCTTTGATAGGTTGTTACGGCCCTTTATTTTTGTAATGTGTGAGTTCTTTGACTTTCAACAAAAGTTTATTACAATGATTAAAGGTATGTATAAACAAGCTAAAGTAAGAGTGATGGCTAATGACAATATTTTAGAAGCCTTTTAAATATTGAGAGAAACAAGACAAGGGGATCCATTATCTGCTTTCTCTATAGAACTTTAATACAAATAAAATGTCTTAAAGTCGAGGAAGACGAACATAAAATTAAAATTGTGACTGTAATATTATGAAGTTTTAGCTTATAGCATAGAAGCTTATCCACATATAAATACATTTAAATAAGACAGGAGTACCGCAAATAGGAGGCTATTTAGAAACAGCATGAATTCAAGAGGGTGTCACAGTCACGCCAGGCTCTCGCTCCTCTCACTGACTCAGACCTCACGTTTCCCAGAGTTCTAATCACACACACATGTGCCTTGTCAGCACTCATCAACACCCCTACAAAGACACATGCACACTGTCATTCACTGTCTGGTCTTGTCCAGAGAACACAGACTCTCTTACCTTGGGAAACTGTCCATAACTCCTTGGATTATCTCTGATGCTGCCTCCTTTTCCCAAGTCGAATCTCCTGGTCTCCATGACGTGACTGCTCCTCTGTTTGTGTGTGTTCCTGGAGACATTGAACTGTTACATCCAAGTCACTATTCAGCCTATCATTCTAACGGTCATTACTCACCTGCATCGTGTTGAATTCATCTGCCTTCAGTGAACTTAACATTGGTTGTTCCTAATTCTGTGTATCGTGACAGAGGGACTGAAAAAAAGTCATAGTTTTAGTTATAGTAAAAGCTTCAAAACAAAATGGATGGTTGGGCAATTCCCAATATTTAAGAAATGTGAGAAACAAATAGACAAAGAACGAGAACAGTGTTTTAAAGAAACATTCAGCACTTAATCTCCATTCTGGCAGGAATATGCTTGGAAGACGAATATGAGAATGACACCAGAAATCATACAAGTATACAAAGTTACTCCACAGTGTTCGGACAGAGTGTGTTAAGACAAAGGGCTGCCAATCACACACATATATATATATATCTTAATTCATGTACTGTAAACTGTTACAAACATTTTAGATTGGAGCTACACAAATAGAGCAAATCATTTATTATAATATAAGAAATTTGTTTGGTATATGTCATGTAAATTTAAAACAGGGATGAACTGACAATCAGAGCATTTTAATCAACATCAAGACACTGCAGGAAACAGGAAGTATATTAATATCATATATTAACAATATGAAAAAACTAAGTAAAAATTAAATATTGAATAATTAAATATATATTTTAAAATAATTAAAGGAAATTACAACAAAAAAATGGGTAATAAAGGAAACATATTGCAATAAAAATGGAAAATTAGAAATTGTTTCAATCTATTAACAGAGCTCAAAATGAAATTAGTCAAAAAATTCCTTACTCTCTGAGTCAAACACAAAATGCAATTATGAATGCCAGCACCAAGAACAATATATGTATACATAACACTACAGCAATACAAATAAAAAAGCAATACAAATAAATAAGTAAAAAAAAAAAAAAAAAAAAAAAAAAAAAAAAAAAAAAAATATATATATATATAGCAGTTAACATTTGAAGTGGATCAAAAGAGTTAATCAAAGTTGTCCTAAAACAAGAATGCATTTTGGTTTTAGGACAACTTTGATGAAAGGATTTGATCCACTTCAAATGTTGACTACATATAACCTAGCTTCGCGGTCTCTCTCTCTCTCTCTCTCTCTCTCTCATTTGGATGCACGTCTTGCCACATTACTTCTCACTAATAACCTAACTGAAGCAGCACATGCCCTTGATACGAATCCTAAAATGTCGTATGTTTAACTGTCAACTTGAGCTTTGAATCCGTGGTGAAAGGAAGTAGTTCCGCACAAAAGAGGGTTTTATTAGGCACTCTGTTGTTTCTTGTTTAATTACACACATGTTCCGTCAAACTGTTGTATAAACGCAATATCACTCGAGTACGAGAGCGATACCGGCTCTATATATCAGCAGCTGTGATTGCCTCCGGCACTCAGCCTACGGCTTGGTGCCTCTGGCCTAATCACAGCCATGCTGCTATAGAGCCGGTATCGCTCTCGTAATTGAGTGATATTGCTCATATATATATATATAATTCATTACATTTTATATAGCGCTTTTCTGGGCACTCAAAGCGCTTTACATTGTCAGGGGGTATCTCCTCATCCACCACCAGTGTGCAGCATCCACCTGTATGATGCAATGGCAGCCATATTGCGCCAGAACGCCCACCACAGACCAGCTTATTGGTGGAGAGGAGACAGAGTGATGAAGCCATGGTTAGGGGATGGTTAGGAGGCCATGATGGTCAGAGGCCAATGGGCGAGTTTGGCCAGGGTGCCGAGGTCACACCTCTACTCTTTTCGAAAGACATCCTGGGATTTTTAATGACCACAGAGAGTCAGGACCTCGTATATGTGTGTATATATATATATACAGTATATATATATATGTATATATGTGTATATATACTGTATGTGTGTGTGTGTATTTTGTTTTTTTTCTCTTTCTGTGCTCTCCATTTATTAGTAAATGAGGGGCAAGGGAAATAAACTGTAAAGGCCAGGCATAGAGAAAGGGTTTTTCTTATTTTTCTTATTTTTTAAAAATGTGTCATGAAGGGTTTCCATGTAGTGTGAAATTTTCCTGTATTACCAAGTACTTTAAATCTGATTCACTGTGCAGTTTTTGATATGAAAAGATTCTCTGTGCTCTGGGTAGTCATGCTAATCTCATGTAAACACTGATTATTTGTCCTCAGACTGATAACAAATCTATGAAACGTCAGAGGGTTAACTAGACATTTCATTCATTTGCCCACTGCCATATTTGTTATCCAGTCCTCCCATTACAGGCGGACGTTCGACAGCCCCCTCTTCCCCAAAACTCACCAGGAGTCTGTGTGTGGCTGACTCCAGATGTCCCAGCCTCTTTTGTTACTGTGGAGATTCAGCTGGCCACTGCCCTCTCATTAGTGTCTGCTGATCCATTACATTGTCAGGGGGTATCTCCTCATCCACCACCAGTGTGCAGCATCCACCTGTATGATGCAATGGCAGCCATATTGCGCCAGAACGCCCACCACAGACCAGCTTATTGGTGGAGAGGAGACAGAGTGATGAAGCCATGGTTAGGGGATGGTTAGGAGGCCATGATGGTCAGAGGCCAATGGGCGAGTTTGGCCAGGGTGCCGAGGTCACACCTCTACTCTTTTCGAAAGACATCCTGGGATTTTTAATGACCACAGAGAGTCAGGACCTCGTATATGTGTGTATATATATATATACAGTATATATATATATGTATATATGTGTATATATACTGTATGTGTGTGTGTGTATTTTGTTTTTTTTCTCTTTCTGTGCTCTCCATTTATTAGTAAATGAGGGGCAAGGGAAATAAACTGTAAAGGCCAGGCATAGAGAAAGGGTTTTTCTTATTTTTCTTATTTTTTAAAAATGTGTCATGAAGGGTTTCCATGTAGTGTGAAATTTTCCTGTATTACCAAGTACTTTAAATCTGATTCACTGTGCAGTTTTTGATATGAAAAGATTCTCTGTGCTCTGGGTAGTCATGCTAATCTCATGTAAACACTGATTATTTGTCCTCAGACTGATAACAAATCTATGAAACGTCAGAGGGTTAACTAGACATTTCATTCATTTGCCCACTGCCATATTTGTTATCCAGTCCTCCCATTACAGGCGGACGTTCGACAGCCCCCTCTTCCCCAAAACTCACCAGGAGTCTGTGTGTGGCTGACTCCAGATGTCCCAGCCTCTTTTGTTACTGTGGAGATTCAGCTGGCCACTGCCCTCTCATTAGTGTCTGCTGATCCATATGTCATGTTAAAGACGGCCTTTGATCAACAGTGAGCAGGGAAACATTTCAGCCACCTATTTTCACAGCAGACAAAGATTAGAGGCAATCAAACGACAAATACAATAATTTGGAATTTGACTAAGCTTGTTTACAGAGTTGAATGGCTGATTCAAGACCACCTCTGTCTGGCCTAGTTCTGTTTTTTTTTAAGTTAAAATACTATTTAAATAATATAAAATATGTAAATTTACTTTTGCTTAATGCATAATCCTTGAACATTTGCTATCAAACTGACTTTGACTTGAACCAAGATCTTATCCCAAAGGTACCTTAAATCAACTACTTCATACAAACTTCCTTATCAACAACTCAATTTCCTTATCCATACTGAAAGATAAAACATCTATTGTCTAATGTCTACATATCTTGGCATATGCACCATGCTCTTAATATTGACTGTGGCGAAATATCTTGCATTTTTGAGTTTCTTATATCCTTGTTCCAATTCCCAAACAGCTCAAGAAAAAGTAGAATCACTTTTTTGGTAAACCTTACTGAATGGGTTACCTGAACTATTATAAACTCCAAAAAGAAACAAACAGTTTAAAACAAGCATGTGAACCGAAAGTTTTGTAATCAAGTTCACAATAAGAACCACGTAGAAGTGTGAGAAAAGTGACAAAGTTCCAACAAGGCGGAGAGATCATAAGAACAACACCCCTTCCAAACGGAGTTCCCATGGAGACAAGTGGGCTGGCATACAATAGAAAAGAAAAAGAAGGAGTGCGAAAGAGAAAGGAAAAATAGAGAGAAGGGCCGAGGGGCACAGGGGAAAGGAACGTAGGATGGGGGGTATAATGAGCTGTTCAGCAGAAATTTGGCATGAAAAAAGCGGACAGAAGAAGAAGAGCGACGCGAGAAAAAATTTCAGTATGAACTCTCATTTTCCTTAACCTGTTTTTTCTGAATGTCAAGACAGACCATTTTAAAGAGTTCTCCATACACAATGCCGTTTTAAAACAGGTGGTTCCTGAACTTTTCAGTAGCTATAGATTGAGAGTAAGTAGGATCAATCGATCCGGCAAATGCCAGACGGAGTGATTCGGCAAACGAAAGCAGGACAAAAAGTACGAAGAGGTGCTATTTCTCTGCTCTGCGTAATGGCGAGAAGGCCAAATCTGTCATAGAAGGCCGTCTCGGACAAAAACTTCAATGTTTACTCCTCTATTCCACCACTTCTTGCCATAAACGTCCTCCTCTTTAGTCAGGGAAGTGGAGAGAGGAGAAAATGGAAACCAAAGTGCATGTCCATGCCCTTCTCTTTGATCTCTCTTTTGGCTACCTCACTTATTTAAAGAGTTTTACCCAAGTATTGTTTGGCGTCTCTCTCTTTCTCCCCGCTCCTACTCTTTATCTCTTTCCCTTCGTGTCTCTATGGCCAAGCTTTTTTTCTGTTGGCATGGCTCCTGTTTGTTTTCAGCCATTTTGGGGACTGGCAGTGCTCGTAACAAACTGCTTAAATGGCGTCCTCTCACTCGCTCCGGCTCTCCCTCCCTTCCTTGCTATCATCAGGCTTGGTGTATGTAGAGTAGAGAGTGTACATGCTGAAAGTGTGTGTCTAATGAACAACAAAATTTGGAATAAAAAGAGAATTGGAATTAAAATGAGGCTGGGGGGTGGGTGCGGGTGAGTAAGGGGTACGAGGCTGGGGGGGGGGGTAAAAAATGCAAAAACAGCCCAGAATCATGTGTCAGTGGTAAACTGAAGTGTGAGAGAGCGGGCGAGGGAAAGAGAGACAGAGCGGCAGAAGGAGGGGGAGAGTCAGAGTGCGAGAGAGTCGTTTCTGCCCTCTACATAGCGCTGCCTGTGTGCACGCGCTCGTCTTTCCCTGTGCTCTCTCTCTCGCTCTCTCACTCATACACGCACACGGGAACACGCAGACCAGGACACACAGACCAAGGGAGGGAGAGTGAGAGAGAGAGAGAGAACACATCGCAGCCGAGATGCAGCAGAAGGTTTTTCGAGGTACGTTGGTCTTGTTGTGTGCTTGCCTAGCGGAGAATGGGAGTGAGAAGGAGAGACTTTTTCCTCTGATCTATCTCTGTCTTCACCTCTTCCTGCTTCTTGCGTTTCTATGCCACTCTCATATCATATCGATGTTGTTTTGGTTCTGTGTAGACACCAGAAATGAGTGTGCGTGTGGGTTTGTGTGTGCGCTAATCAAGGCCTGTCTCCCTTATCCTTGGCTGTTGTGGCTGAACCACGCAGTTCTTTTTCAGGGCTGGTTTCAGAGTCGCTCCACGATTAAAGTATAATCAGAATAAAGCTTCAGACTTTTTTGCGTTCTCTTATCATAATTTCTGATCTGCTGGATTTGGATACTTTATGTTGTGGCAAGTTCACATCTGATGAAATCATCTCGATAGCGAAGGACATGTTTTTAGAATTAACGATCAAGCGGCATCTTGGAATACAGAGCCAGTCGTTTTCCTAAAAACGGCATCTACCCGTTTTTACGTAAGGTGGATGTTATTAGATGTTATAAAATGCACTTGCACTTAAAAAAAAAAGCATAGCATAGTACGCTATCAACATCCCTTACAAGGCCATAGGGTCAGAGGTCGTTAGAAGCCAAGCAGCCAAGTTGTATGGTCTTGTAGAAGTGAGTTGCATATACGCCAGGATCAAATTGAATTTCCTGTCGCTGCTTAAGGGTTCAAGTCAGCTAGCATGGGATATTTGCTATTCAAACTCTGGCACATGTCAGCATAAAGTTTCTGGCATACTGTAGCGACAGAGGCATCAATTTAGAATGCAAACATGACAGTGCTGCTGGCCTTCCTAACCAAACTGAAGCATTGTAGAAGCAGGTTCAGGCACGATCTAAAGGAAGTAGCTTTAGCCAGGTCACTAGCGGAGTATCTCGCTCTGTCTGTGATGGCAATTTTCTTCCAGTTTTACTCTACTTAGAATATTGTCCTTGATCATATAGACCAATTTGGAGTAGACGTCACAGTTACGTCACTTGCAGCTGCGTGCGCATTGTGGTGGCAGAAAAACACTGGAAACAAGTGGAGGGAAACAGGTAAAATCGATGGAATAAGAGAAAAAATGTTTTGTTGTGCCTTTGAATGTCAGAATCTGAATGCAAATAATTTTTATATAATACTGTCATCAAAGATGCCATTTGAAGCTAAACGCAGATGTTTAAATGGACGAACAATGGATGAAACCAGCTATGATTACCCTACTTTTAAAGCATACATTTGATTTAAACAATAGGTCTACATAATATTCACATAGGGGACATATAGTATTAGCCCTACAGTTAAAGCATGAAATACTATTTAAACCTATAACATTTTACATAACATTTACCTATTTTATCTCACAATTCTGACTTTTTTTTTCTTGCAAATGCAAGTTTATATCTCCTACTTCGGACTTTATAACAACTCAACAATTGCGAGTTTGTCCATTCTGAGGAAAAAAGCCAGAAGTGTGGTATATAAACTCATGACTCTGAGCCGAGGGGAAAAGAGAGAATGACGAGTTGATTTTTCTTACCAGAATTGTGAGATATAATCTCGGAATTGCAAGAAAAAAGTCAGAATTTTGACAAAAACTCAAAATTACCTTTTTTATTCTTTTATTCCATGGCTTCCGTAGACTGCTACGTTAAAACTAGCATTTTCTGCCACCAAATAGGCACCGCCCACAAAAAAACGTCATCACTGTTTGCAAACACTGAAACTGGTCTATTACAGCAACAGATTTATGGGAATCACTTGTCGAGTTTAAACTCAGCGGACCATGTCGAACACAGCGTGTAACACGGTCAGACTCACTAGAGCATGGCCCGTCATGCCAAATCACCAAGATACCATAAATTGCTCAGAGGGCAAAGCAAGGAGCGAGGAAATCTTACCATGAACCCAACCTCGGACCATCCAGCTCCATCTCCCAACTGCTTCCAAAACAGCCCACTCCTCCTTTTCGCTCATTTCCCTACCCCTCATCTCTCCTCTGGCTGGCTCCACCATGCTTTTGGCAGGGGGTTGTGCAGAGTTCAGTATCTAGTGACAGCCCCCTTTTCACAGTCCGCCTCACCCTGGTGGGCCCCGTCACGGCCACACGGAAACAGGCGGCCTTCACTCATTACCCTTTTCCACTGCCATTCAGTGCATGGTCTTTTTCAGTGACACAGTTAAACGCAAGACCTTTAGCCCATTACCCAGCTTCTTCCGAGACTCTTCTCGGTTCCTAATCTGCCGGTGACCGTATTATAAAACAAGTTTTCTCATGTGCTTAAATTGAAAATCTTCATCTGCATGACTAGCATGTATTTCATGTTCCGGCTGATGACGTGGTTCTGACGCTCGTTTTCAATTTCCTACATTTAGGATAAAGTCGATTTGTTAAACTTTATTTAAATAGACTTTACACACATAATGTTTTATTGTGCAAGATGCAACACCTTAATACTTCAGCTCTAACTCTTTCAGTCGATCGCATGTTTAAGTAGAGGGGCAGTCAGAGGGGGAGGCAAAGGCCCTGTCACGCTTGGCCAGCCTCTTGCGCCAGGGACTGTTTGTTGAGAGGCAGTGTGTGCGTCATATGCGAAGAGAAAAGGAGGGTGAGAGGGAGAGATAAATAGGGACAGACGTACAGAGAAAATGAGAGGGTGACAGATGTGTTTGTCCATTACTATGCGAACGCCATGTAAAACTGTCATTCTTAGGCCTTGTTTCATGCCTTAGCAGACACAGCTGCAACAAGTGCTGGACAGGTTTAAATAATATTCAACTCTTCCTGTCTAAATATACTCTTACGTAACATCTATTATTATACAGGTCTTCTGGTATACATCCTTTGCAGACTCTCAGCAGCTGCATTTGTGGTATGCTGGGTAACGCTAGCTGTCAAGTTACTTGTTTACAGACAGACCAGTTCATATGTGCCTGCATGCCTGCAAATGTGTTTGCGTGTTGAGAGTGTGTGTGCGTGTGCATGCAGCTTGTTAACTGCCTGTGTGTGTGTGTGAGTGTCAGTGTGTGTGTGTGTGTGTTTCTGTGCATGTGTAGGTGTGTGCTTGTGGCTGTTCCTGTCTCCAGGCCTGAATCTTGCTTTCTTCCCCACCTCTCTCTGTCTCTCTCTCTCTCTCTCTCCATTGCTCTCCCTCCTCCTCTCTTTCTCTCTCTGCAATAACAGTGCTGACCTAGTTTCAGTGCATTCAGGGCTGCTTGTGGAATTTTACAGAGGCCTGCCTGCCTGGCTAAAGCGCAGGCAGAAAACCATGACTGGGGATTTTCTCTGGTGTCGTATCATTAGCGATAACTAAGAATGCTCACCAAAATCTATGGTAGATTTTGGTAAAATAGGTTAAGCAAACAAGATGATCATTAAATAAGCAACTAAAGAGGGTTTATGAAAACAGCAAGACTAGACTATTCATTCTCAGACTGCTAAAGAAAACTCCATGACAGTACTCGTCACATGGTCTTTTGCTTTAAATTATATAAAGTATAGTAAAAATAAATATTTATACATATATAAAAAAATCTGCATCAGGAATACATGATGCTTCGGTTCAAAAGGCCATCTATATTTTGGTACCTTTTTAGTCTAGGCATATTTGGAGCACTTTGACTATAAATAAAACTCTGTTGGGGAAATCTTAATTAAATTTTAGCAGTGTTCAATTAGGTGAAGGGATGCTGTGACTCGGTGGGGTTCATTGCTGAGATTCTTTCCACATTTTCAGATTTTGTCATGCCAAATTCAGAAACTAAGATGACTGCAACCAACCTTGTCTGACTAAGTTGCCTGTGTATAATAACCATAATGCATTGCTTATTTTGTGCAAGCTTGTATTTTATAGGTAGTCTAGTATGCTGATTTGCCACCACACAATGCACACTTTTTGTCATGTGCCTTTCTTGTCAGTATAATACTAATACATTCTCTCGTTTGTGGTTGTCTAAAATCTACAATGTTTCTTGTGATTCAAACAGAATAATTGAACTATCTTTTTTTTTTTTTTTTTTGCAGGATTAAGAGCGGGGTCATGGTGTTGGGAGAGGATATCTGGGACCCTCTCCACACCTGCACTGCATTCTTGGAGCTGAATGTGCAATGCATGGCAATCCTCATCTTGTTTCATACGAAGATAATCAAAGATGCACAATGTTACCTACATCTAGGAGTTGTTGTCTCTGGGCTTGACCTCCAGGGACTGCCGTCTTCTTGATTTGACACTTCTGTTTTCTACCATCCTTCAACTGTCAACTTTTGCACTGAAGATATAGCTAGAACAGACACTCTGTAAAGCATTTTCCTGGACCTTGTTGAACTACAGACACATCCTTTGACTGTCTAGTGTTCTCTATTTTAGGCCAACTATAGCCTTGGAGAGCATCTCAGAGGACTTCTACAAGGATCCAATGAAACACCGAAATAAACACATGAGAGGAGACAGGATGGGAGAGGGCACGGGGGAGGCAGATGGTGCCAAAACTACGAGGATATCTCTCAGTTTTCCTCTTAGTGCTGGACTGCCTAGCTTTTCTGCACAGAAGCATTGCTTCTCATCCCACCCCACTTCCTCCACTGACGTCCATGACAGAGAAGCATTCAGAGACAAACAGTTATCGAAAAAGTCATCAAAAACTGACCGCCTGCCATGCACTTCCTCTTCCCTCCCTGTCGATCTAACTGCCCCAGTCAGTAAGAACTGCAAGTCATCTCTGTCCTTTTCTGTTGATGGTAGTGGCTCCAGATACCCAACATCTCCCTTACAACACTCTAACACAATTGACTATTCAAAAGAGACTGCTGGGGTTAGTCTCAATAATGGGTACAAAGAGCATTCGACAACAGAAACAGCACACATCCTTTTCAACCTCAGTGCGAGAGCCTATCAGGACCAAGGTGTGAAGGATCCCGAGAGTTCAAAAGGCAAAAAACGCAAGGCAAACAGCCTCCATGTTGAACTGAGCCTTCCTCTCCCTAGCATAAACCCTCACTCGTCCTCATCAACCCCTCCTCCTCCTCCTTCGCCCTCGTCTCTCTCTCTAACTTCCTCCCCCTTGACTATCCCCACGACATCTTTCCATGACTCCTTTAGGGCAGTGCCGAAGCCAGAACTACTGTGTGGGGTGTGCCACCGTCTGTTCAGCACTGCCTCATCCCTCACTGTCCACATGCGTCTCCATCGGGGGGGACGAGTACTCAGCTGCCGCCACTGTGGCAAAGCCTTCATCCATAATAAAAGACTGCAATCCCATGAGGCCACCTGCAGGCAAGGGCTGCCAGCTTTTCCAGTGCCACCCAAAGATGAGCTCCTGGAGGAGGGTGAAGTGGAGGGGGAGAGAGCAGATGAGGCTGTGGAGCCAGAACAGCTTGGACAAGGAACAAGGCCTGGCCGACCCATAAAGAAAGTGCGAGACCTTCACGCTCGTCATGCTGGAACACTGACTTGCAGGGATGCCCTGGGGGAAGAGGATCACTTTGTAAAAGTGGTGGATGGACATATCATTTACTTTTGCTCTGTGTGCGAACGCTCTTACATGACTTTGTCCAGCCTGAAGCGACACTCTAATGTGCATTCATGGCGGCGGAAGTACCCCTGTCACTACTGTGACAAGGTTTTTGCTCTGGCTGAGTACCGCACCAAACATGAGGTGTGGCACACAGGTGAAAGGCGCTACCAGTGCATCTTTTGCTGGGAGGCATTTCCTACTTACTACAACCTTAAAACACACCAAAAGGCATTCCATGGTATCAATCCTGGTTTGATCTCAAGTGAAAAAACAGTCAATGGTGGCTACAAGCAGAAGGTCAATGCCCTTAAACTGTACCGCCTGCTGCCCATGCGATCTCTAAAGCGACCTTACAAAACATACAGTCAGCCAATGGCTGATGGACTACTCACTTCTGATTCATCAGTTACCCTGCCTTTGTCTATAGACAGCAGCCTTCCACAACCTCTGGAAACAAAGAAATTGGAGTCTTTCCTGAAAGATCTTCAAACCACAGACATCAAGACTGAGCCTGAGCGATTCCCCATCAGGGTGGGTGTTGAGCAGGGTAAAAAACTAGCTTCTCCTCAAACAGACATGGCAGTAGAAGCAAGAGAGACAGAGGGGTCAGATTTATGGCAGTCAGGTAGCAACAGTGGCAAAAGCAAGACTCCAAAGTGCCCAGAAGATGCTGTCTCTTCAGTCATTGCATTTGCACACAGCAAACCCTCAGTCATCATGCACAGTGCTGCAGTTTCTTCCTCTGTCATTGTTCACAGAAACAAGATGGATTCTGAGGAGAGAAAAAGAAGTCCAAAAAATCATCTAATGGCAAAAACAGGTCAAAAACAGATTAAAAAACATAGCCAGAGAGAGCACACTGAGGCATACAGGGACTGGGACGCTGTCAGTGAAGATGCAGAGGCCTCGAAAATCAGACAGCCAACAGAGAAACTTCACAAGGGACGAAAAGTTCACAATAAAACAGAGTCAAGTAAGACAATACCTTTAGCGGTGGGATCAGAAGTCAAAGGCAGCGGCCCACTTTGTCAGATTACTGTGCGAATAGGGGAGGAGGCGATTGTCAAACGGAGCATCTCTGAAACAGATCTGAGGAGAGACAAAAGCCCTACACGCAGCAAACCCAAAAAGAGTAACCTCTCACAGGAGGACCAGCGAGAGCACACCAATCATCACCAACGTAAACACCGTAACTCCAGTCAGGAAGGAAAGGAGGGGGAGTCCAAATGGAAAAACCCTAAACTAAAAGGCAAGGTGAGGAAATACTTCTTCCGGCAGGAGGTCAGGGAGGACAGAAATGACCTCCATGATGTGGAGGACAACCTATGGAGGCCTTATTATTCTTACAAACCCAAGCGAAAGGCCCTTCATATGCAAGGGGCTAAAGCCTGGAAGCGCAAATTGCACTACAAACGATCCCTGAGGCCTATGAGGAGAGCTGAGAGACTCATGAAAAATCTGAATAAAGAAATTGATGGTGAAGAGGCAGATGAGGGAGAGGAGAGGAGACAGAAAATAAAGAAAGAGCAGAAAGAAGTTAGTGAGCCACATAAAACTGAAGTCAAAGAAATGTCACACACTTGTCCTGTCACTTCAAAAACAGAACAGAAGGAAAAAGAAAAGGGAACACATGGAAAGCCTGATCTTCCTCTCCCTTTGTCTGTTTCGCAGGCTACAATCAATTCTCAAAACACAGCATCCTCTATCATCAAACAACGATGGTCAGAAGATCAGGCTTCTGAATGTGGAACATGTGGGCGCTGGTTCTCCAGCGCAAGGAAACGAGACAAACATGAGTTGACACATCTATTTGAGTTTGTGTGCATGCTTTGCAGAGCTCCATTCCCCTCACAATCCAAACTAGAGGAGCATCAGAGGACTCAGCATCCCAAAACCAAGCCCCTGTCTGCCCCTACTTTCTTCACTTCCCAGTCATCAAGAAATGAGGTGGAAATGAAAGCGAATGAGAATGGAGTGGATGAACATTCCATAGAGAAAGGCAGCCCAGTTCGCTTGGGCAGGAGGCCTTTAATCAGATATACATGCTCACAATGCGATAAAGTCTGCAAAACCTCTGCTGCACTTAACTGCCACCTCAAGCGACACGAGTTCAGTTCAACCGAGGTTGAAGACACCCAGGAAAAGCAAGATTTGCCTAGTTACACAACTTCTGCAGTGGAGACTACACCAAGCAAAGGTTTATACATCAACTGTGAACAAGTACAGCCAGTGTCTGTCATATATTACTCTAAACCAGACTGTCAAATCATTGACAACCAACTGGGTGAGAAGATGGAAGAACACCAAAGAGTCAGAAATTGTGAAAGCCCCAAAGTTGCAGCCAATGACAAAGTCCACAGTCCACTGTGTGCACAGTTTTCCCAAGTTATGCACAGCCCCACTTTAGAAAGGTTTAACGTCATCTCTCCTAACCTCCCTAGTGTACTTGTAATGAATGGTGCAGAGTGCCTAGACTACAGGACACCAGAGAAACGTAATTTAGACACACTAGATCAGCAGAAAATAAGCCCAACGCCAAGGCAAATCCAAGTTTCTCAAATGCTGACAGAGCCTCAGATTAGAATAGAAACAACTCCATCTGGACCCATATCACTAAAAACAGGCAGAGGTTATGTGTTTAGAGAAGGTGACAATATTCCAAATGAAGATTTCAGCGATTTACAAGATGCTCAGGATTTAAGAATCTTTCCTCAATCCAGCAGCCAAGCCCAAGACTTATCCATGCCAACAATACTGGCAAAAAAGAAGGCGCTTAATCAACAGAATAAACATCCATCCAACATCTCAAAGGAACAGTCTTGTAATGAAGAGGTGTTGTTGCTAGTACCCAAAGAGGAACCACTCAGTCCTATACCATCTCCTACATGCTCTGTCATTCAAACCACTCCAAAAGGATCTTCTCAAAGGTATTCAAAGTCACCTTGTCACTCTCCAGGACCCTTGGACCTACAGTTGCGGCCACAGCTGAAGCAAAGCCAAACACACAGAGGAAGGCACAATACAGAAAAACAGGGTCTCGACACGAGTTCAGTTCAACCGAGGTTGAAGACACCCAGGAAAAGCAAGATTTGCCTAGTTACACAACTTCTGCAGTGGAGACTACACCAAGCAAAGGTTTATACATCAACTGTGAACAAGTACAGCCAGTGTCTGTCATATATTACTCTAAACCAGACTGTCAAATCATTGACAACCAACTGGGTGAGAAGATGGAAGAACACCAAAGAGTCAGAAATTGTGAAAGCCCCAAAGTTGCAGCCAATGACAAAGTCCACAGTCCACTGTGTGCACAGTTTTCCCAAGTTATGCACAGCCCCACTTTAGAAAGGTTTAACGTCATCTCTCCTAACCTCCCTAGTGTACTTGTAATGAATGGTGCAGAGTGCCTAGACTACAGGACACCAGAGAAACGTAATTTAGACACACTAGATCAGCAGAAAATAAGCCCAACGCCAAGGCAAATCCAAGTTTCTCAAATGCTGACAGAGCCTCAGATTAGAATAGAAACAACTCCATCTGGACCCATATCACTAAAAACAGGCAGAGGTTATGTGTTTAGAGAAGGTGACAATATTCCAAATGAAGATTTCAGCGATTTACAAGATGCTCAGGATTTAAGAATCTTTCCTCAATCCAGCAGCCAAGCCCAAGACTTATCCATGCCAACAATACTGGCAAAAAAGAAGGCGCTTAATCAACAGAATAAACATCCATCCAACATCTCAAAGGAACAGTCTTGTAATGAAGAGGTGTTGTTGCTAGTACCCAAAGAGGAACCACTCAGTCCTATACCATCTCCTACATGCTCTGTCATTCAAACCACTCCAAAAGGATCTTCTCAAAGGTATTCAAAGTCACCTTGTCACTCTCCAGGACCCTTGGACCTACAGTTGCGGCCACAGCTGAAGCAAAGCCAAACACACAGAGGAAGGCACAATACAGAAAAACAGGGTCTTATGTTGCCAGCAAATTCAGCTGGGATGAGCGATACTCCTTCTTCCCACAACTTGCTACATACTCAAGTGCCCACAGCAGAGCCTGAATCAAACAACCACACCTCTGTCACTCCAACAGAACACTACAGAGGCTCAGGCTACCCTGTCCAGGAGCTTACTCTTCCCTTGGTCATACCTGGAGAGTACTGCTCTGGTAAGAAACAGGAGGAGCAAATCCTGATGTCTTACCCTGCTGGACCCCTACCCTTTCCGCCACTTGGGAAGATGGTACCCCACTCTGACTCCACCAAACTGCCCTTTTACCCTGACCCATATCACCTACTGTATGGCCCACAGCTACTGCCATACCCCTATAACCTTGCTGCCTTTCCAATGGCTCTAAATATGATGGCATCAGGGGACAAAGAGCCCTTACCCTTCTTGCCTTTTTTCAATTACGCTGCCGCTGCTGCCCCTTTAACAGGCACAGTGCCCCATCCTTTAGTAGTGAACCCCAGTCTATACAACAGTGGTGGCAGCAGTAGCACAAAGCAGGACAACCCATAAGTGAGTACACAATGGCAGCAAGGGAATATCTGTAAAAGGGCAGAGGAGGCCATTAAGGGTGGAAGTTATGTTTTTCTGTTTCTTAACTGAACACTCTTGCACAGCTCTTACTTCTCTTTTGTAAAGCAGTAAATGCATAGGCATACCTAGAAATCAAACGTGGTGGAAAGATGGAGAGGTGTCTTGACGACAAGAGGAAAGGATGTAAGGGGGTGAAGAACAATAGATATAACACCCCCTTCAGGCACTGCCAAGATGCACCTCCAACACACCACTTCTTTGCCTCTTCTGTAGTGTTGTTAGAGCTTGGATATCTGTCCTCTCAAAATCAATACGACATTAGGGATAACACATGAACAATAACAGCTAACATGATATGTGTTTTGCTAAATTAATTTAGTCTGCTTCCCATAATAAGGACAGTATAACAACAATAATGATAATAATAGTTGTGTTAATTATACTGCTTATAGTAATACAAGGGTGGCTTATCATTGAAAGCAAAATGGTATGCCTGAAGAGGCTCAACATACTCAACACATAGGGAAGATGCAGCAGCAATTTTGTGTGTGGGCGTGCGTGTGTGTGCATGCATGAGTCTGTACAGTGTGCGATTTTGTATAGAGGTAATGCATGGAGACTTTGGGGTAGCTCATAGTGTCATATCTTACAACATCGGTACTCCAGTCATGTGTTTTTCAGTATTTCGGCTTTATGTGTGCCTGCAGGTTTGTGTAAGTGTATTTGTGGGGTGTGTTGGGGGTGTAGGCATGCACACTTAAAATCATTTGTGCTGCATCAGCCTTAGTCAGTTCCATGGACGTTCACATCAAAACACCATTCCTGGAAAGCGGTTATAATCTTAATAGGTCAGTAAATAGAAAACATAGATGAAGTTCTTCTTTCGTAAGTCATAGCATAGCAACTTGATGGTGTAGCTACATGTCATATGGATTAAACATATTATTACGTGATGCCTTCACTAACCAGGATCATCATGACTAGATCAAATATATGGTGATGTAGAATCCACTCTACATTTGAGCGTTTTATGTCTAGAGACAGATTGTGTTTCGCATAGTTTGGTTTGTAGGATGTTGGTATTAATCACTGATCATTTATGAAATAAGTCTGTGTACTTCCAGTACTCCTGCCAACCGTTTCATCTCTTCCAACAACATACGTTCCAGTCGACTTCATGTTTGTGGCCTTCTCCTCCCCACTGCCCCCTGGTGTCCACCAAAGACACTCCATTCACTTGACTAAATTTAAGACACAACAGAGAGGGAGAAACCAAGTGAGACAAACAGACAACAATATAGAGTGAGAGCGTGAGCAAAAATGGGAGGAAAGTGGAGAAAAGCGCAGCTGGGCAGTGCGTTAGCATAAATGGAGCTTCCTTTATAAAGACAGAGAGAACCGTACACTAGTAAGAGACAGTAGCCGTGAATGTTCGTTTTAGAAAAACAATCTACTACAAGCAAGCCACCATTTCTTTTGGTTAGCAGATTCTCTCTCCGCAGCAGAGAAAAGAGAGGGACAGGACGTCAGTCAGTCCTGATGCCCCTGCAGGGCCTGCACTATGGGACTTATAGCACTGGAGTGGCTTAAGCTCTCCACTTGTTTTTTTCCCCCACTATATTATTTGTTTGATTTACATATTTTTCCCTTTTTTGGTAGTGAGAAAAGTCTTGTACTTGAAGCTCATTCAAGTGCACAAAAATATGAATGTAATTTAGTCATGAGGTATGGTAGATAATTTCTGTATGCTGACTTGAAAAATAACATGTAATATTGAACCGCTATGAGGTATTCATATATAAATATATATATATATATATATATATATATATATATATATATATATACACAGTAGTCTTAGGGACATGTCAAGGAAGTTGGATTCAATATAACCACAACGCATGAGCAAACAACTGCTTCTTCAATATCTTCTGGTGTTGTCACAAAACTCAATTTTCCTCCATATGTGGTTCTTCATTTTCTCCTGCTTTTTTCTCTTGAGGCATGTCCTCACAAGACCTTTTGGGCTTCTTTTTTTTAACCCTTCAGTATCAAAATTTCAAATCTAAAACCAAAAAGACAAACTCCTATGTTGCCTTATTTCTTTTCCCCAAGCATTACAACAGCTTTTCAAACACCACCTTCTATCTCCAACTCCCTCTCCCTGTCTATTCTCAATATTTTACCTTCTCCCTTTGAAGTAAGTGTGAAACTGTGCAATGTGGCCGCAGCACTGTTCATTTCCTGAGGGTAAAACACGATGCAATGAATGGTTGTGGATAATGTAGCTTCACTCGGGTATGAGTACAAGCCTTTTGTTTGCATTGTAAAAGTGTGTGTGTGAGAGAGAGAAAGGGTGTGTGGTGGTAAAGGAAAAGCAAAACAAGGTCTATCTCCCTTGATAGCTACCAACAAACTTGTGTTTGATTTTGGACCTCTTATTTTTGCTGTATTTCCTCCACCATGACAACATTTTTACATGAATTCTAGAAATGTATAAATGAATAAATTGTGTCAACCACTTGTACCAGTGATTGGTAAAATAAAATAAAAGTAAATGTTAAATTTGTGTAAACGAATGTAAAAACAGTAACAAACATGTTGTTGAGAGGTTCACGTAAAAATCTGACAATTATTTTTAGAGAACTAATAACATTGGCTTTGTAATTTTTTTTTTGACTATTTAAGCCATTGAGTATTTAAGCCTGATTGGGTTTAAATATTGGCCCGAGTATCAATTGTTCAATTCTGAATCTGTAACTGGTTTAAAATGACTAAATCTAAAATTCTGATGTTTACATACAAGATGCCTTTGCATTTTTATTTAAATAAGCTAATAAGAATATGCACATAATCTGAGCGCACCTTACAAAGACAAAGTTGTCATACCATTTTCTATAAAACATTCTATTTAAGAACTACTTTGAGGAACAACATAATGAGTTATGAGTTATGTTCTCATGTTTTCTGTTTCATCCATCAGCAGACATTCAATGAAATTCAGTGGATAGTATGCTTGAAAGAGGTCACTTGTGACTGTGTGGGCTACTACTACTACTAGTCCTACTTTAAAAAATATATATTTATCAGTCAGCATCTGGATAGACTACTGAATATTTGCACAGACCTATAAAAACGACTTTTAGAAATTAAGTTTTTTGGGGACATATGTAGAGAAATATTCACAGATCTGTCCAGTACATTTGGTTTTGAACAATACCAAAACTACAAAAACAAATTTGCATCGTCTTGGTCCACCCAGAACAAGGACCCTTTGGAGGCTTCACTTGTCAATCAAAGTGATTCAAATCTACCAGCTGCATAGGTTCTGCACTTGGTCATAGTTGTAGGCATGTGACTAAATTGTCTGGTATATTTTGTGACAATGTTATATGCCATATGTGCCATTGTTTTAGAGGTCCACATTATATTTGGGCAGTTTCAAAGAAGTGAAATGTTTGAAACTTTATTTGTGTCTTGTTGACTTTGTGACCATTTAATACAAAGGTTTGTTGGCACACATTGCCGATTCAAGTGTACAATCAACAGTTAATTTCTTTGCTCCTGTTCTCTTTACTCCCTCTGTCCACGCTACAACCATACAAATAAAGTATTAACCTGATGACATACAAAATATCTTTCAATTTATCATTAATATGCAGTGCTGGCACAGTTTCGACATTTGAATAAAAAATATATATATAGAAGTGAAAAAAAGAGCTCTGAATTTCAAAAAGAGTCAGTAAATTAAAGTGTTTTTGTTTTCTCAAATGTGAATTTGGGAAATTATGGGACAACATAATACAGAATGTTTAAAGCAAAATAACTAGATTGTTCACACTGTTAGAAAAGAATGCTACCCGTTGTATCTTGTAGCTACTAATATGTGCCTTTTATGAGTAGGCACTGTCCCATTGACAAGCTAAAGGTATCAATTTACTACATTATTTCTGACAGTGGGATCATATACAGATTGTGGGATGTAGGCTATGGCCAAG
The DNA here is from genome assembly GCF_001515645.1 of Sinocyclocheilus grahami. Lineage (NCBI taxonomy): Eukaryota > Metazoa > Chordata > Actinopteri > Cypriniformes > Cyprinidae > Sinocyclocheilus > Sinocyclocheilus grahami. The sequence goes on from NW_015505238.1 coordinate 1,119,947, forward strand.
TTTTCCTGTTCTTTGGCACTGGGCATGGAATTTGGAAAGTCAACCAAGGGTCACACAAACAATGATGTGCACCTTTCAAATAATTAAACAAAATGGTAGAACTTTTCCGCATCTAATTTGACCACTGTTCATAGTAATTGTTAGTTTTAGTCTGAAATATACCAAACTAGACTGGTACTTCTACTTTAGCAATCCAAGTTAAAAACAAAAAACACCTATGTCTCACTAGTCATACATCAAGGTTTCACTGTACTGGACGAACAAACATGAGTTACCTTTCAAAGTTCAATTGTTATGTAATCAGACTAACTGCCAGGTCGAGGATGGGGACAGGGGGGAAAAAACAGAACAATTTGCATATAAATGATATAGAAATAGCATTTTTTCTATAATTTTTCTTAATTATGCACTGCAAAAAAAGAGCCACATGGGTTACTCTAAAAATCTAAGAAACTTTAAGATGTCTCCTCATTTGCCACTCAAAATGATTTTTACTAACCTAAGAAATTACAATATCCATTTAATTAAAGGGGTCATATGATGCGATTTAAATTTTTCCTTTCTCTTTGGAGTGTTACAAGCTCTTGGTGCATAAAGAAGATCTGTAAAGTTGCAAAGACTAAAGTCTCAAATCCAAAGAGATATTCTTTATAAAAGTTAAGATTCAACTACGCCTACCTAAAACGGCTCGTTCTAACACGCCCCCACATGTCTACGTCACGATGTGGGAAGATTTGCATAACGCCGCCCAAATGTTCACGCAAAGAAAGAAGGCGTAACTTTTATTCTCGCTGTAGTATTGTTGTTGCCGCCGCCGCCATGTCGTGAAGGCGCTGTCTGCTTAGTTGTGAAAGCGAAACTACTTTGTTTGGCCTTCCAAAAGAGGACGATATCCACTTCGTCATGCCTGGAGCTGATCTGTGCTGGTCGCTGAGGAAATACATCAACTTTGCGCTGTGGATTGCCGGATTTCGGAGTCCAGCCCTGGGTCGTCACATGTGGTTGCCGCAAGCCCGCCGGACGCTCCTTCGTCGAATCCGCCGTCCGCGCCATTCTAAAGCCCGCCGCCGCTCATTCTAGCCCGCCGTGTGTGACGCTGTGTTTCGTTGTGAAAGCGAAACTACTTTGTTTGGCCTTCCAAAAGAGGACACGACTAGAAATCAGTGGTTAAGTTGTATTTACAACACTGTTCCAGAACAGTTCAACCCAAATATTCAGATGTATCCAGCGCATTTTATGGAGGCCTGTTTCCTGATCCTGGTAGAGTAGACTACAATGCTGGCTGTTCTGACTCACAGACTGTAAGTATGTTTTTTATATTTAAAGAATTTGCCACAGACGATTCAAATGCAAGTTTTGAGCAGTGTAGAGTAGCGCTTGTTGTTTGTCATTTCTCAGATCACAAATGCAGACATGGTTTTATGTTTACGCGGCGCGATGCAATGCAACGCATAAAAAGACAGTACAAGTTATTATAATCAGTAATTATGTCCCCACTGGATGCAACAAATGCCTTGTTTATTGGGTTTTAATGTTTTTGTCTCGTCACTCCGGCCGGACAAGGCATCACAATATGGGAAGGGAGCAACATTTCCATCTCACGCTTGAGGTATTTGGCCAATCACAACGCACTGGATAGCTAGCCAATCACAGCACACCTCGCTTTTCAGACCGATGAGCTTTGTAAAAATCGACGCGTTTCAGAAAGGCGGGGCATAGAGGAGAAACAATAATGTACAGTATGTGGAAAATAATGTGTTTTTTTAACCTTAAACCACAAAAACATTTCATTACACCAAATACACAAAATAATGTTCTTTTTAGCAACATCATATGACCCCTTTGAGAAAATGCATTTACAGAAGGCAGTTTATGCCAAAAAATTATAATGTTTAGCTTTTGATTGTTCTGACAATTTTGATGTATATTATCAGCACTTGATAAAAGACTTTACAAAAATCTCGCGCTACTGTTTTTTTATGTTCTGTACTTTTTTTTTTAGGAGTAAACTGTCAGAAAAAATATGCAAAATTGTACCTTTAACATAAGTCAAAATGTTTTTTTATCTTATCTATCCCAAAAAGCTATATATTAGTATTTTGTTGTACTAAAGGTACACATGTCCCTAAAAGTAATTTTTGCTTTTTTTTTCTTACAGTGTACAACCATTCAGTCATTAATATTTTTCCATTTTGTTCCCTACTTTCACCCACTTCATGTTTTGTAGTCATTAAAACACCATAGCACAAACATATAACTGAATGCCAATAATGCAATTGTACACTGGTTATCAGCATACAAAAGACCTGAACGCTCAAACAAACAAGCCCAAAATCAATACTTTCCAGTGCTGTGATGTCGACATCCTTAGTCACTGGTCTTATGGGGAAGCTGTGTGCTAAACTGGAGTTTACTCACTTCTCAGCGAAAGAGAGAGAGAGGTAGGTAGTCTGATGGCAGTAGGCTAAACAAAAGTCCTCTAGCTTATGTCCTGATTCCATTCTCTCTTGTTTCTACTCCTGTTCTAACCTCTGGAGTTAAAAGAGAATGAACTATCTAAAGGAAGTGGTCATACTACTGTTAGGCCCGTACCTGATTCTGCTGTGCAGGAGAGTGTCAGGTGAACAGGTGAGTATAAGATCTCTAAAGGACAGGTCTGAAGATATAAAAGATATAATATAATCAAAAAGGTTTGTTACTAGGAAATTATGTTGAGAAACTAGTGCTCTTTACTATGTTAAATATAATTTGCAAGCATAAAACTGCAGAGGCAATTGTTACCATGCAACTGAATCAACAGAAATTAAAAGGTAAAGGCTAAAGTTGAAAGCACAGATATGAATGAAGATTCTAATAAGTGTACGGAGGCTTGCTTGCTTGATCCACTTCACCTTCTTTACACTTAAAAATGACTTCTGGTAGTATTATAAAAAATAGATTTATTAAATAAGCTTAACTTTGACATAAAATTAGTTCATGTAATGCCAAAGAAAATATACTTGCTTTGCCTTTTAAAAGACTGTATTGCCCCCTCTTTTTAATATTTTGTGAAACTCCAGTTACAAAAAAGAATTTTCCATTTTAATTAAATTCCAAATTTGTAAGCTAACTTGGATAACATGTAAATTAGTATGTTATGTAATGGAAATATTAAAAATAAAATTATTCAAGCAAACTTCATTGAATAGTTATTTAATAGACAATGTTGTACAATGCCTAAGTGTACAATGCCTAAGTTTTTGTTTGCTATCACATAAACTAAAATTTGGATTTACATGTATTTTTTTGTTGTAAAACTGTAGTTTTTTATTATTCCTTTAATTTTCTTTTTGCCATATATGTATAAAATTTTAAATATTACACAATTCAGTTTGATGGATTTTTCTTACATATTTGTTTTTTTTTTATTTTAAGTAATGTATAAATAGAAAATAGGCTTACACACACATATAGTGTATGTAGTTAATGTATACAGTTTATGAAAAACATCTAAGCTCTTTCTTTAATTATATTTTTTTATTTAAAAAAAAAAATCCTGAACCAGTATTGCCATGATAAATTAAATCATTTTGGAATAACAGTTCATGCATCTGCTAACATGTCCAAATTCTACATTTCAAAACATATTACAGAAGACCACAGCCCGGATTGTATATTTTGAGCTAAATGGCTGGCTTCCAGCAACTTTAGCTGACAAAGTCGTTGCACGGTTAGCGTATTCGACTTTGAATTCGCTGAACCCTGGTTCCACACATGCCCGGGGCAGCAGTATTTACACTGGCGGCTTCTCTGGGATATCGCAGATGCCTGTGTTTACCTAGCCTTTAGCGAGAGTGCGGGAGATATGTCTCAATGTAATCTGAGCATGCTTGGCTGCTGTATGATTTTTGTTGTGTGATGTCAAAACTGTTCTCTGATATTTGGGATGACTGAGACAGATATCTGGCAAGGGAGTCATCAATCTCGCACACAGACAGTCCAAATGGACTCCCTTAATGCAGACGAGCGCAAATCTCTCTGACATCACAAGGTGAGTTGACTTGATTCCGCTTCACTTTGTAAATCTCAATTTCTTGGCACTCAACTGCAGTAGTTGCTCATCGTGTAATGTAATTCAAACATACAGAACATCATAGTGGCAGATTTGATGGTGAGATGTCTTACCTCGCACTTACAGCATTAGATCTTTCTTTGAGTTTCGGACCCTTGACCCAGAGGGGGCCGTCTTTTATGGAGACACCAAAGAAGGACAGGACTGGTTTGTGCTTTCACTGCGTGATGGCATACCTGAAATGCAGATTGGGAAAGCAGACATCTTAGTGAGCGTAAAAGGAGGTCGAAAACTCAATGATGGGGCTTGGCACTTGGTAAATATTGTTTATCTTTTCTAAATCTCTACTGATTTCTCTGAAGCAATTTAAAGCAACAACCCTTTGTATATATGATACTATATAAACCAGTTTAAAAGTTTGCAGTCTTTAAGATTTTTAAAAATGTTTTTGAAAGAAGTCTCTTATGCTCACCAAGGCTACATTTATGTGATCAGTGAATATTACAATATAATGTAATATTATTACAATTCAAAATAATTGCTTACTATTTGAATATATTTAAAAATTTTATTTCCTGTGATTATTCCAGTCTTCAGTGTCACATGAAAACTTCAGTGTCACAAATCATTCTAATATGCTGATTTGGTGCCAAAGAAACATTTCTTTATATTATCAATGTTTAAAACAGTTGTATTGCTTATTACTTTTGTGGAAACGATAATAAAAAAATTTCCATGGGATTTATTGATGAAATGTGATTTGGGATTTATTGATGAAGTGATAAATCTTCTAAGGATTCTTTGTTGGTTTTGGACAGCTGGAGGTGCGCAGTGAGGGCAAATTTGTGGTGCTAGAGGTAAACAACAATGTGGAGCTTATAGTCGGTCTTCATTCTAAACTGGCAGAAGATGAACTAAAAGGAAAGATACGTCTTGCTCTCGGTGGCATGCTGGTGGACAAACAAAAGCTCTTCCATCCAGTATGTTTACTTGTATTTTCCATTAATATTTTAACTGAAAAGTGAAAAATAACAAATCATCACTGACAGCATTAACTGACCACATAAAATGGCCTTTTCTTTATTTTACTTCTCAGTTTGAGCCAGAAATGGATGCTTGTATAAGAGGAGGGCACTGGCTAAATCTCAGCACCCCCTGGGATGCAGACTCAACATGGGAACACCGGCACTGCTTCTTTGAGATCAAGAAAGGGAGCTTTTTTCCAGGAACTGGAGTGGCTATATTTAATACATCTGGTGAGCGAAGAATCATGTATGTTTAAACTTGCATCGCAGATTAGATGACGTTATTCTTCCATGCACATATCATGGCAGATCTTCCTGGACTTAAGACGGAAGAGGCCGGAATCACAGTCGAGATCTTCGGATCCTGGACTGGGACAACATTGAGTCTCCAAAGCACAGGATTTGAGTATGTTTTGAGAGAGTTAGAAGGGAATAAAGATGTCACGGTATGTACACAGTAAAAAAAAAAAAATCCTATCTTTAATGAAATACTATTGACATTTAAATGATGACCCCACTAATGATTATTACAAAGAAAACTAGAGATTGTTTGTTTAAAAGTACACGTCTATTACGAGCAATCTTTCATAACATTTATTGGTCAAACTTAACAATAAGGTTCCATTTGTTAACATTATATTACTTAACATGAATGAAAAATTAAGGACTTATTAATCTTAGTTAACGTTAAACATTTACTAATACTTTATTATAATTCAAAAAGAGTACCTGTTAATATTATTTAATAGTCCTGAGAACAGTTGTATTTTTATGAACTAAAATGAACAAAAAAATTATAGTTCACCCAAACATGAAAATTTTCTCATCATTTACTTACCCCTCATGTTGTTCCAAACCTGTATGAGTTTCTTTCTTATGTTGAACATAAAAGAAGATATTTTGATGAATGTTGGTAATCAAACAGTTGATGGTCCCCATTGACTTCAATAGCATTTTTTTTGGCATCCTTACTATGGAAGTCATTGGGGACCACCAAATGTTTGATTCTTCAAAATATCTTCTTTTGTGTTCAACATAAGAAGGAAACTTATACAAATTTGGAACGACATGAGGGTGAGTAAATGATGACAAAATTTTCATGTTTGGGGTGAACTATTTATTCCTTTAATAAATACTCTAACAGATGTTTGCTCTACATAAGTAAAGTTTGGTTAATGCATTAACTAATGGGACCCTATTGTGAAGTGTTACCCATTAATCTGAACTGTAACAGGAGGTGCAGTTGGGCCTGAAAGAGGGATCGGAAAGTGTTGCCCCTCCCCATGAACCTGCAACACTTACTTTCACCATACTGAAACATTCACTTGTGGTAAACAGCAAACCAGAGCTTGAAACGGAAAGTCTGGACTTTTTCTCCATGTGGAAAAATGGGATGCTACTGACTTTTGGGGGAGTGCCAGGTAAATTTGCGAGGTGGAAGAAAAGCAAGAATTGTGCAAGAAAGTACTCCTCCATTCTCCAATATCCTCTATGTTCTGTGTTAAATTCTCAATGTTTCGCTTGTATCTGTCAAGTAGACAATATTTTTTGTATTAAACAAATCCCTATATTTCACATCGAGCCCTTTTTTTCAGGTGACAGTGAGGAGGCAAAAAATACACATTACCTGCGTGGGTGTCTGGAGAAAATCCTTGTCCAAGGCCAGGTCATTGATCTTGATCGGGCATTGTACAAACACACAGCAGTATCATCTCACTGCTGTCCTACAGAGACAATGAATGAACTTAATAGAGATACAAGGCATTGATCCTGGCGGGCTAAACTCTAAGATTCTCTTCATGTTCCACACATCTTATATCTGTCATAGGTAGGCCTATTTAAAAAAGCTCAATGTTCAGTTGACCCAAAACATCCAAAAATTTACTGATGGGCTGTTATGTTCCATTGAGCAATAAAATACATTTGAAATTAAATGGCACATCTTTCCAGTACATTAATGATTGAAAAAGATAAATCCCTTTTGTATAAATGCATTTAAAAGGGAATGTTTTTCAATGAACATCTTTTAGTCAACAAAATAAACCAAGATCAATAAAAGATTCATTGTTTCATTGCTGTTTCAAAACTGTATACTTCATGAAGAAAATACAAAAAATGTGCAGGTCATGTAAAATAAATAAACCAAATAAACAAATTAATTAATTAATTATGGGTTAGTCTGATAATGCATCATATTTCCATATATACATGGAAGTTCATATTTTAAGACTTAAGTTTATGACAGTAATAAGAAAAAATCTATAAATAAATTAAACTTGACTGTGTGTATGTATATACAGTGGGTACGGAAAGTATTCAGACCCCCTTAAATTTTTCACTTTTTGTTATATTGCAGCCATTTGCTAAAATCATTTAAGTTAATTTTTTTCCTCATTATTGTACACACAGCACCCCATATTGACAGAAAAACACTATTTTGTGGCGAGTAGCCCGAGTCCAGATTAGTGTCGCCCTGGAAATGCCGCTGCCACTCTGATCACCGAAGCACAACACCTGTGCGTGATGAGTGGCGCGCCTGGAGCTCGTTCCCGCTGGCCTTAAAAGCCAGGAGAAGAGACACCAGCGGGAAGGCCCCCCGGAGCTCCAGGCGACATTAATACTTGTTTCTCCTTGTTCACAGACTCCGAAGGCACCCCGGGAGAGGGATCTGCACCATGGCACTTCACCCCACGAGCACCACGCTGAGATGGGCACCGAGCACCATTCATCAGAGCACGTGTGATCAGTGTGTGGGCAATAAATCACCCTCCGGGGCTCTTTCGATCAGTACCGAGTCTGTGTTCTCATTCACCCCGCGACATATGGTGGAGAACTCGAGGACGACCGCCTGCGGAACTGCTGGGATCAAGTGCGCCGCATTGATGAGGTAGACAGGCTCCTGGGCCCCCACCCTCTCCCTCATTTTGAAATACGAAATGGTCTGCTGTACTGTGTCGCCCACAGGCGGGGGGAGGACAAATTCCTCCTGGTCGTGCCTACCACCAAGACGGAGACAGTCATGGAGCTGGCACACGGCCACCCAATGGCGGGACACCAAAGAGCCGACAATACCATCTAGCGCATCACTGGCCCGGACTAGAGGCAGAAATTAAACGGTTCTAACGTAACTGTTCCACCTGCCAGCAGACGTCTCCGTGCCGTCCTCCCCCCAGCCCGCTCATTCCACTACCCATTATCGATGTGCCCTTCGAGCGGATCGGGATGGATCTGGTGGGACCGCTGCCGAAGTCTGCCCGGGGACATGAGCACATCCTGGTTATCCTGGACTATGCCACCCGGTACCCGGAAGCCATTCCACTTTGAGCGGCCAACGCCAAGAACATTGCCCGCGAACTATTTCTGCTGGCCAGCTGCGTCGGGATCCCAAAGGAAATCCTGACTGACCAGGGTACCCCCGTCATATCCTGGGTCATGGCGGACCTCTGTCACCTCCTCAAGGTCCAACAACTGAGGACGTCGGTCTACCACCCGCAGACGGATGGCCTGGTGGAGCGGTTCAACCAGTCGCTCGAATGAATGCTGAAGCGGGTGGTGGCCGAAGATGGGCGTGACTAGGACCTCATGATCCCGTATGTGCTCTTTGGAGTCCAGGAAGTACCACAGGCCTCCACAGGCTTCACCCCCTTTGAACTGCTGTTTGGGAGACAGCCCAGGGGCCTTCTAGACGTGGCTCGGGAAGCATGGGAGAACCAACCCGCCCCCCTCCGTAGCCTCATCGAGCACGTGCAGGAGATGAGAGAAGGGATTGACCGGGTCATGCCGCTGGTTAAGGAACATCTCGTGACCACCCAGCGCGCCCAGCAACGGCTGTATGGCCGGCCCGCCCAGGCCCAGCAGTTCCAGCCGGGCGATCGAGTGGTGGTACTGGTCCCGACAGCTGCGTGCAAGTTTCTAGCGACCTGGCAGGGGCCCTACACCGTAGTGGAACGGATGGGACCGGTGACGTACTGGGTGCGGCAACCGGGCCGCCGACGGGCGGAGCAAATCTACCACGTCAACTTGCTCAAGAAGTGGGTTCCCCGGCCCGAGCAACTCACCGCGCTAGCCCATACCGGGCCCCCAGTAGTGGACATAGAACTGCAGCTGTCGGCGACCCAGAAAGTGGAACTCGAGGCCCTGGTCAGTCAGTTCCAGGATGTGTTCAGTGAGACCCCGGGTAGAACCCCCGTCATCGAACACGAGGTCCGCACACCACCAGGAGTCGTGGTCCGGCAGCGGCCCTACCGGATACCGGAAGCTCGCCGCCAGGCTATAGAGGAGGAAGTCAAGAAGATGCTCCAACTAGGAATCATCGAGCCCTCCCGTAGCCCGTGGACCAGCCCTATCGTGATGGTTCTAAAGCCGGACAACACCCTCCGGTTCTGTAACGACTTCAGGAAAGTCAATCAAGTTTCCGCCTTTGACGGCTATCCCATGCCGCGGGTGGATGAGCTCTTGGACCGGCTGGGCAAGGCTCGATACATCAGCACCTTGGACCTCACCAAAGGATATTGGCAGGTGCCCCTCGCCCCGGGAGAAGACAGCCTTTAACACTCCCAATGGTCACTGGCATTACCGGGTGCTACCCTTCGGCCTACACGGGGCACCAGCCACGTTCCAGCGGTTGATGGACATCTTGCTTCGGTCCCACCAAGCCTACGCCGCAGCTTACCTGGATGATGTCTTTATACACTCTGAGGGCTGGGAGACTCACCTGGAGCGTCTACGGAGGGTGTTGACGGAGCTCTGGCAGGCTGGCCTGATGGCCAACCCCACGAAGTGCCACCTCGGCCTCACCAAAGCCAAATACCTGGGGTACAAGATCAGAAGAGGGCTCATCATGCCCCAGGACAAGAAGGTCGAGGCCGGAAACTCTCCCCCGCGGAGACCAGGTACGCCACCCTGGAGAAAGAGGCCCTGGACATAAAGTGGGCAGTCCTGGAGTTAAAATATTACCTTTGGGGCCGCCGGTTCACCCTCGTCACCGACCATGCGCCCCTACAATGGATGTCCAGGGCGAAGGACACAAACGCCCGGGTGACACGGTGGTTCCTCGCACTCCAGGACTTCTGCTTCCAGGTACAACATCGGGCCGGGGCCGATCACGGGAATGCGGACGGTCTCTCCCGGGGTTGGTCCGGCTGGGCAGGTCTGGCAGGTAACTTAAAATCCCCTTAAAATATATATATATATAAGAGGGATCATACAAAATGCATGTTATTGTTTATTTAGTGACCTGAATAAGATATTTCACATAAAAGATGTTTACATAGTCAACAAAATAATATTAGTTAAATAATAGTTTAATTTATAAAAATGACCCCATTCAACAGGTATGTGAGGCGACAGAGGGGGTACGCGTACAAAATGCTGAGTTTTGTGTGTTTCGTGAACGAATCGTTCGCGAAAGTCATTGATTCAATGATTCATTTATAAATACAGCCACTTGCTTAGTTACTGAATGAACAAATGACTCGATGACTCATGCATTAAGACAGTGACTTACCGCCACCTACTGGCGCTTTTAGTATTTAAAAGAATCACTTTTCACTTTTTTTATCATCATTGCATATTCATCTATTGAACTTTTTTTTTTTTTAAACATCAATATTCTATTTATAAAGATAAAAAATGCTTTGGAAAGTCAATTTCGGGCAAATATGGTCCTTTAATGGAAAAGTTGCAGTCTAAGTGGAAGAGAGGGGGTAGGCCTAATCAGAAATGCCTCAGGGTCTGGGAACCAGTGATGTAGAGCATTCTGTCCTGTGCAACAAGTGATTTATTTTATATTTTCAGGTACAGCGGTTAGTTTGAAATAAAAGTTTGTTTAACAGTGGAAATTGAGTCTCACATTATTTAAACATTATTCAAAACATTAATGGTGAAAGTTTTCGACTTTATAAAATGATTCTTTCAAGTCTTGGCGATCGGCCCCTATTAAACAATAAAGAAAGTATTTTTCTTATACATAGTTTAGTAGCCTACTATTCTTTTTGCCAGAATTGATCATTAATCAACTTAATTATTTCCTGGATTTTGTATCACCATAGTCCCTAAATGTATGTACATGCAGGAAATGGGATTCAAATCGAAAACATTTCCCCCCCATTTTGTGTCACCCATCAACACGTCTCTCAACAAACTTCCTTGTTTGTCCTGAAAAGTTAAACTGCCTGCTGTTCTTCAGAAAAATATTTCAGGTCCCACAAATTATTTTTTTCCCCCAGCATTTTTGTGCATTTGAACACTTTCCAACAATGACTGTATGATTTTAAGATCCACATTTTCAAACTGGGGACAACTAAGGGACTCATAAGCAACTATTACAGAAGATTCAAACGCTCACTGATGCTCCAGAAGGAAAAAACATTCATTAACTTCAGAAAACTTTTTGAATTTGAAGATCAGGTTAAATTGAACTTATTTTGTCTTCTGGGAAACATGTCCTCTGATAGGCAATCCTAAATGAAATATATATATATACACACACACACATATATATATACAGTGGGTACGGAAAGTATTCAGACCCCCTTAAAATTTTCACTCTTAACAATATTGCAGCCATTTGCTTAAATCATTCAAGTTAAGTTTTTTTGCTCCTTAATGTACACACAGCACCCCATATTGACAGAAAAACACAGAATTGTTGACATTTTTGCAGATTTATTAAAAAAGAAAAACTGAAATATCACATGGTCCTAAGTATTCAGACCCTTTGCTGTGACACTCATATATTTAACTCAGGTGCTGTCCATTTCTTCTGAGCATCCTTGAGATGGTTCTACACCTTCATTCGAGTCCAGCTGTGTTTGATTATACTGATTGGACTTGATAAGGAAAGCCACACACCTGTCTATATAAGACATTACCGCTCACAGTGCATGTCAGAGCAAATGAGAATCATAAGGTCAAAGGAACTGCCTGAAGTAAACTTTTGACCTCAACTGTAACAATAAATCAACCAACCCCTGGAACAATTGTATTTATTGATTTATTTAAAAAGGACATTTTAAACCTAATCTTTATGCTAAATAAATAAACTCAAAGAACACAAAAAGTTTAATAAACACCCATCTAATGTTTTTGGCTACATGAGCTTCATATATTAGTTGTTGTTATGCAGGTTTATCAGTAATCCACTGCCCTCTAGAGGACCTTTTCAACAAACGTTGTAGTTTCCACAAATTTAAAATTGGGTTATTTTTTAATTCCAGTAATAGATTCATCAGTTTTCTGTTTATTGCATTTCCTTAGAAAATACTCGGTTTTAAGCAATTCCCAAGTACAGGTCTTGATAGAGTTGTTAAAGTCATTATATGATTGAGTTCTTCGTGTGTGAGAGCCTGAGAGGGTTGTTTAATTCATAACTAACTTCATTTGTGATGTTGTGAACTGTGGCGTTTGAGTATTTATTTGTCTGTATACTCACATATTACCTACCTCCAGCACATTTATCCAGTTTAATCGGCTCGTGCGCGTTTGGTGTATTCTATTTACACACTCAAGAATCAGTGCACTGATATTTATTTATGCCGACAAATATACCCAGAGCCAATGGCGAGTTGCCCACAAGCGACTCTCCACTGTCGCAAAACGACGCTCACTGTCGTGCACCGCGCCGCCCGTGCGAAGATGGCGGCTGAGCTGCATCCGCGCAGCGGAAAACTGATCGGTTTGTCGAACTCCAACCGAACCGCTCAACGGAATCAGCCGGTACAGGAATTCAACCACGGCCTGGTGCTGAGTCGGGAGCCGCTGCGGGACCGAGATGTCTTCACTGTCCGCATCGACAAGAAGGTAAACAAGCATGTCCCACCAGAGAGAGGGAGAGAGAGAGAGAAATCGAGAAAAGGGTGGGAGTGTGTCAGATCGTCTGCAGTGGTTCACTGTCAGAGCTTATTCATAGGTCATGCGTGGTGTTTAGGTGTGTGGATGTCTCAGGACGTGCGTGTGCTGCGGCTTTTGCGGTCATCTGTCATTGTTTGTCAGTGCTGTTGATGTTTGGATGCTGGTCTGCTTGGCTATTCCTGGACTGTCATTCCATGCGATTCCATCACAATCAGATGAATCTCATCTGATCACAACAGTCTGCATATACACAGAATATTTTTGTGAAATACTACTATATTATGTTAAATTGGAAGCTCATGTAAACATGTACACACACCGTGTGTTGTGTCCTTAGCTTAGCTGCTGGTTTTGATTCATTCCAGGGAATCGATTCTTTTGAATTCACTGATTAGTTCAGTGACCCTTTCTGCAGGTTATATCAAGTGACTGTCTTTTCGCGTGTCGTGAGTCATTAAATCATGCAGTCAGGTGATTCGTTCAAAAACAAGATGACCAAAGCAAGCATAGCATGGTCCTACAGAATAACTGGGAAGGTTGTTTCCTGTGACCAGAGGGAGGCCTGCTCAGTTTGGACTGTGGGAGAAGGGAACCACACAAAAATGTTGTCTCAGGCTTCATGAATTGTAGTAGTGGCCCTGAAATTATGATGTTTACAAATCTATGAATAGAAGAATTGCATAAGAATCAAACACATCTTCCCTACAAATTATAATCAAATTAATATTTTCATTTTTCTTCTCCTTTTTGACAGTTCACAAAATCAAAGACAACAGCTGCCTAGATACATAGTATTTATTATTTACATAATAATCATGCCTTTTTCAGCTTGCGCATGATCAACTGGTATCTCAATTTTCTTAACAGCATGTGTTTTTCAAAATTCACATTTGAGGTGTTCATAATGCTGTACGATGAGTTGTTGTTGCCTGTATGCAGATGCTCATTGTCATAACATACTGCTTGTTAGCCTCACATCAACCTTGAAGCCATTAAAGAGTTTAAATCAAACTGTAATATCTTACAAGTCACACATAATGAAGAAAAGTTTATTCTTTGACATTCTCCGCTCTCAGATTCTAGTCAGTCAGTTTTTTTTCTCACACATTTAAAGGCTGATAGACAGTCAGCTGATTCATGTAAACATGCTTGACCTTTCTTACCTACGAAATTCTACTTTTATCTCTGTTAATGCATTTCAATAGATAGCTGAGCAGCATTTAGTTCATATCGGTAGTCTGTACTGTTGTCTATGGATTTTTAATTAAGAGTGACCTTGCTGTCTGCTCACGTACCATATGGCTTTACAGCAGGGCATCTCTCACACTGCCGCTGCCACTTCTATTTGCTTTTTGCAGTATATAAGCTGTGATTTTAATAGTGAATGTAATAATGCCATGGGTGATTTAATGATTATTCAAGGGCATAAGAAGGCAACCAATTATCACTTCATCTGAGGTACGATGAACCACTGGGAATTAGGGCTGCACGATAAATCGAATGCAATATTTAATGTTCATATATGAAGATGGTTTAGCGCAGCTTGTCAGTGAACAAACAGCTCTGTGTAGTAAATGCTGCTCCATGTGAAAGCACGCACGTGATGGAGATTTACCACTGACAAGATGCGCATTGAATATAGTGACGTGACATGTGGCCAAGTATGGTTACCCATACTAGGAATTAGTGCTCTGCATTTAACCCATCATTTAACCCATCCTAAGTGCACACACACAGCAGTGTGTGCACTTCACACACACAGCAGTGAACACAGTGGGCAGCCTTTATGCTGCGGCGCCCAGGGAGCAGTTGGGGGTTCGGTGCCTTGCTCAAGGGCACCTCAGTCGTGATATTGAAGGTGGAAGACTGTACATTCACTCCCCCCACCTACAATCCCTGCCGGTACGAGACTCGAACCCACAACTTTTGGGTTACAAGTCCGACTCTCTAACCACGACTTCCCTGACTATAGCATGCGATTTATTGTGCAGCCCTACTGGGAATGGTTTTGACCACCAAAGCAGGATAATGTTGTTATATATTAAAACCCTGTTTTATCATACACTGACAGGGTATGATAATTGAATTGATCATGTTACTGTGAACAGACAAGAGTGCATTTCAGAAAGATTTCTGAAAAAATAAGCAACACAATGGGTCTCATTCACTAAGCGTCTGAAAATGCGCGTGCAAGCAAATTATAATTCACAGAAAAAATGTAGGAACAACCGAAACCGCACTTAAGGAAAAAGCACATTGGAAATCACATTCTTTAGTAGTTCATTAGTTTGTGACTGTAAAAGAGTTTGTTCTGTATAGTATGAATTTATGGATGTTGTCATTGTCATGTGACAGTTGCATTGCTTCACTGCGGTTCACAAATCCTCTCCCATGGCTTCATGGGATAGTAAAGTGTCCATGGAATGTGCACTTCAGAATATCATCCAAACTACTAGTATGTCATCTGGGAACTTTTCGCCTACTGCTTTATGAATACTGTAAATTTGGACATATACTACTCCCTTCACATACTGTTTTTCGCCTACTATATTGTCAGGAAGTATGCGATTTCGGATTCAGCCATACTTGGGGGTTTATTATCATGTTAGGATGACATTTTTATACGTGGGTATTTCATCTTTAAAATATTTAATAATTTACAGTGAAAAACTAAGGAAAGCTTGCATTATCGTTTGAGCTGTGAAGATGAGGGGTCTGTAATCTGGGTCTGTCTTAAAATGTTTATTGTGTTTGAACTGCTTTTGAGGATGGCACACTTGGCATTGCTTGAAGATCTTGCTTCGCATGCTGTCAGGCAAGAGCGTTTTTAGAGAGTGTCATATGTTTGCTGAGAGTAAATAAATTGAACATCATAACTTATGTAGAATACTCCAAATTTATTCAAATTAAAACAAGGTTAAGAACAAATTCATGTGCTTATGCACATGTTGTGAATTAAGTGTTGTAATTTTTAGTGAGACGTGTGCGTACAAATGCGAAATAATCCATGCAATTACTAGTAATTGTGACCCAATAATCAAATTTTTATTCAAATCATGATACTGCCATAGTTATAATTTACATTTATAATTTGATTTGGTATATTTTTGTTATGCTTTTGACATCATCTTGCATCCAGTCAGCTCCTACACAAAATGTTTTCAGGAGAGAAAATATTTTAGTCAGATTTGGTCGAATAAAATGCAGCCTAAACAATTTTACGATAGTCTGCGCCTAATGTTTAAAAGAAATGACTTTCAGTTTTTGAAGCTTGAGAAAGGAAGCGCACAGCAAAACAATATTATTTCTATTGTTCCCTGATATTACTCCAGTTTCCTGTATTTTTTCAGTCTTACTGTTTCCTCTGTTACGACCTCTAGGGGTTAGCCGTAACAGAAAAAGGATTGGAAGTTCACACCAGAGAGATGCCAAATAAACAATTAAATTTTCTTTAAACGGGAATATCTTCAGGGGCAGACAAGGCCAAAACAATAAACAAAACAGACTTTTCTTTGACAACTAAATAACCTCAAACGGAAATAAAATAAAACAAAATACAGACCAACTTCTAGACAGAGGGGAAAAAGACAATGGACAGATTACTGGTCACTTATGTAACCAGATTAGAGAAATAACTTTATCACATTCAGTGCCGCCTGTCCCTCTCCTCAGCCTGCCTTAACCCAGATACACACGGTACTGCTGCACTGACAGCCTACATACCATCCATATAAATAGAGGTCGACCGGTTGATCGGATTTTTGGCATTTTTTAATTAAGTGATGTTTTATTAACAAGTTTCGGGAGGAGCGCGCACAGATAATTAACACGGCCAGTTCATCATCAGTAATTACACCATCTATCCAATCAGCTCAAGAGAGAACCTCTATAAATAATCAAAGCAGCTTTACCTTCATTATCTCCCGTCCTTAGCATCCTTAGCACCATGTCAGACATCGAGCTTTTCCCGGACGATAATGAATTCGACACCACGGGTCCTCCGGCGTCTTCAGTCGCCGTCCAGCACACCAGCGCTCCGCAGGACACCATAAGCGAGCCCGCGGCTGCAACTCGGGGCCGCCGGCCCTCCCGCGCCGCCATCGCGCATACCTCCAGGCACCGAGGCACGCCATCACCTGATTTAATGCCATCCCATCCCTGTTCACTCAAACTCCTGACCCACCATGGCTAACCCCCGTTAACATCACCTAATCAACCTATAACGACCCATCCCCACTACATTCATCCCAACAGCACCCCGCTCCCGCAGGAGCTTTACCTGTATGGCCCCACTGCCGCAGCAGTGCCCGCTCCCGCAGGAGCTTTCAATATTTCCCCACTGCCGCAGCAGTGCCCGCTCCCGCAGGAGCTTTTCCATATTTCCCCACTGCCGCAGCAGTTCCCGCTCCCGCTGGAGCTTTTCATATTTCCCCACTGCCGCAGCAGTGCCCGCTCCCGCAGGAGCTTTTCCATATTTCCCCACTGCCGCAACAGTTCCCGCTCCCGCTCGAGCCATTATCTGTATTCTACACTGCCGCAGCAGCGCTTGCTTCCGCAGAAGCCATTTTTCTTTCCAGATGCCGTAGCAGTTCCTACTCCCAGGGGTTTTCCTTTTTCAGTTGCTA
>NW_015505238.1:1138747-1146433 GCF_001515645.1 Sinocyclocheilus grahami
CCCGGACAGCACGCCAAATACGCATAAACTTTACTCGGTTCATTATAAGTAAGTGTGAACTCGTGAATCAGCATCGGCCGATTGTGCTGCAAATTAGGCCGGTTTATAGGCGGGCGCATCTGCGGGCAGCTAAGCGTTGTTGCGGAACGCCTGGAGAATCTCTCTCTGGCTGCGTGAGACAGAGCAGCTCATACTCTGCAGCCGCTTCTTGTTCACACACAGCCTCAGCTAATGGCAGGGCAAAACAGACCGTTTTGAAAGCGTAATTAGACCGTTTCGAAAGCGTAATTACGTTTTACCCTACTAGAATTGAGGCCGGAACGGTATCATCTGCTGTCCCATACTAATTGCATCTTTGGGGGAGCATTCTGGGTCCGGGCTTAATCCCGAGCTTGGACCCCTCTCCCCGGCCAGGGGGAGTACCCCGGGCTCGAGAGTAATTACCGAGCTCGGAGCCCTCTCCCCGGACAGCACGCCAAATACGCATAAACTTTACTCGGTTCATTATAAGTAAGTGTGAACTCGTGAATCAGCATCGGCCGATTGTGCTGCAAATTAGGCCGGTTTATAGGCGGGCGCATCTGCGGGCAGCTAAGCGTTGTTGCGGAACGCCTGGAGAATCTCTCTCTGGCTGCGTGAGACAGAGCAGCTCATACTCTGCAGCCGCTTCTTGTTCACACACAGCCTCAGCTAATGGCAGGGCAAAACAGACCGTTTTGAAAGCGTAATTAGACCGTTTCGAAAGCGTAATTACGTTTTACCCTACTAGAATTGATGCCGGAACGTTATCATATTCATAAGTGCAAGTTATTTGCATGTGAAAGTAGAAACATATGCAATTCAGACGAAACTTCTGGGCTGATTATAATGTGCACGATAACTTTCCTCATGAAATGTGTGTGTGTCTGACAATAGCCTCCACGATGTCATTTCTCGTGGCCAGCGCACTCTTAAAGGGGTCCTATTATGCTCTTTTACACAGTCTTGATTTTGTTTTGGGGGTGTACTAGAACATGCTCTCATGCTTGGTGGTTGGAAAAACGCATTATTTTTCACATAATTTACATTATTACAATACCTTTCTCCCCATCCTGGCACAAACGGCTCGATTAGTTCCGGCTTTGATGAAGGTCCGCCTACCGAAAAACAAAATGTGTTGTGATTGGTTAGCTTTCCCAGTGCGTTGTGATTGTGAACAACTTAGGCGTGTTTCAGTACTGCCACGCCCCTTGCTCCGTCTTTCAACAAAAGCTTTTGGCGAATCCGGCACTGTACTCCCTCATGTTGTGGAAGCTGTCCTCAGTAAAATGTGCAGCACACAATAGCAAATTGGGGTTATAATGCTCAGGCGGTAAAAAATAAATTTCAACCACTGTTTCCTGACATCATCCGCTTTCGGAAGCCCAAACAAAGACGTTTGGGCACGGAGTTGAAAAAAACAGCGTTTCAGGCGGTCGCGCACCGGACGAGAAGCGCAGCGTCGCGTCGCGCCACGTCTTTAAAATTCAAATACTTTATTTTCTATGAGTGTAGGCACACCGTCAGCGTCTGTCCGCGGCGCCCAGCTACATCATGTTATACTTGTAAGAATTGTTCTAGACATGCCGAAAATTTGACGCTACAGCACAGCAGCTCTTCTTCTTGGTTTTCTCTGATGCACTAACTCTGCAGCAGCACTTCTTCTTCGTCGTCTCGTCTCATGCACTCACTCAACCAAGCGTTCTAACCACAACCTCGCCCCTCCCCACCCCCCAACCATTCGAATTTCTGTAGGCGGGAATTATTTTTAATGAAATTCTAATGAGCCGCTTTGTGATATCACAAAGCCAGGAAACCAACGCTGTAGTCCAAACGAGCTGTTCGTTGTAGTTCTTGAAAAGGGATTTTTTAAAAACAAAACATCTCCCTTTGGAGTGGACTTTGAGATTTGTAACTTTCTAGATCTTTTTTATGCCCAAACATACACACTGACTAAAATTAAAAAAGTGAAAATGCATAATAGGACCCCTTTAAGCAGCTATGAGCAGCAGGCTGTGTAATATGTGTGAACTCTTTTATTTTTGGTATCACTTGGTCATTTGACTTATAGCAGTGTCCAGTGTTTCCCATACATTGAGTTATTTGTGGCGGCTCGTCACAACAGACGGACCGCCACAAATAGATTTTCCTTATACTTCCTTGAATAAATTGAGCACTGCATGTTTCAAAATGAAAATGCAGCCCGGGTGTTTTTATATGAATGTATCTTTGAAAAAAACCGACCGTCTTCAGAAAAGCTTTTATGTAATTTTCATTTCGTCTTTCCTGTATTGCCTGATAAAGTAGCGCTTATTTGATTACAGCCGTTACCGGGGAAACCGCTATATCTCCGCTCCAACAGAGCCTCTTGCTGGCAGAGATTGAATTTGCATTTGCAACTCTGTGAGAAACACTGGTATCTGTCAGCAAACATAAACAAAAAGCATGCTTCAGAACTGTTTTGAGAAGGTGCTTAAGTTTTGAGCCATGAATTATTACTCTGAATTAGGCTACTACTACTATTACTATCTTGTATCCTGCAATAATCATTTACTCAAACTCACTTTTATGAGATGAAGGAAAAAAGAAGAAAAGAAAAGAAAATCATATATTGGCCATCGGCTGCCCTGATTTCTAAATATCGGCATCGGCCAGTAAAAAACCCATAATATCGGTCGACCTCTACACATAAAGACTTTTGAGGAATGCAGTGATTATGCAAAAGCTAGAGACAACATTTCAGTGTGTGAGATAGAGATCTGTTTAACTGAATGTTCTGGGTTTAGCTCAATCAGTGGCACCTGTGGCATGATGTTAGTTACCAATGAAAATTATTTCAATTCTGCCCTTGAGGAATCGTCATATAAATGGCTTGCACTTGAAATGGAAGTCTGTTGGACAAAGCTATATCCTCGAGTAAACATTAAATTATTGTTTTGAATGTATAGCAAGTAGCTAAAAGACTTTCCTGTGTTGACTCTGAAATGCTCATATGTGCGAGAGTATACCAGAAAGGGAAGTACCCATCTACAAATGACGGTTTACATTGGAGCTAACTCCACATGCAGGAAGTTCATTGGTGGATGGATAACAAAGTTTGTCCAACTAGAACAGTCCCACAACTAAAAGGATGATTTAGACAGCTTTTATATCTCCTGTAATACAATTTTGAAGATAATTAATATGTAATTGTTATCATTGTAATTATTATTAATTTATAATTTTCATGTTTTTGGTTTGAGTGTCTTCTCTGTAGACTTCAATTGTGGAATACTGTAAAAGTGATTTATCTTTGTTTTTACCCCCCCCATTTGTTTTCTCTTTGGTAATAGTCATTGAACCTGGAAAATTGTTATATATATAAATATATAAATATAAATATATATATATATATATATATATATATATATATATATATATATATACATATATATATATATATATATATATATATATATATATATATATATACACATACACACACACACTACCACTCAAAAATATTTGAAATAAATCTCTTTAAATGCTCACCAAGTCTGCATTTATTTGATTAAAAATACAGAAAAAACATAATATTGTAAAATTATATTACAGTAAAAAGGCATTATGTTTTCAAGTGTATTTATTCCAGTGATGGCAAAGCTGAATTTTCAGCAGCCATTACTCCAGGCTTCAGTGTCACATAATCATTCAGAAATCATTCTAATAATCTTTTGTAATAGTATACATGTATTTAATGTATCCTTGCTAAATATAAGTAAACATTAACAAAAAAAACTTACTAAAACCAAACATTGAGTATATATATTATACATTAAATGTAATAGGCCTAATAAGTTACCTTTAAAATTATTTTTATTAGACAAAGTTATTGAGAAAGACCATAATATGTTGCAGGCCTGGCTTGAACTTGTGGCACTCATTTGAGCACCATGGCTCACCATGTACCATGGTTCTGAGACTTCTGAGATTATTTATAAAGAATCATAAAGGGATTGACTAACTGACTAAGACTAACATTTCTATTCCCTTTGATCCAGGTGAACTCGTGGAGCGGTTCTATAGAGATCGGAGTGACTGCGCTGGACCCAGCCGGTCTGGAATTTCCCAGCAGTGCCACAGGCCTGAAGGGGGGCTCGTGGATCGTGTCCGGCTGCTCTGTGCTAAAGGACGGCCGCTCAGTCCTGGAGGAGTACGGTCGCGACCTGGACCAGCTGGGGGAAGGGGACCGTGTGGGGATCCAGCGGAATGGGAAAGGAGAGCTGCATCTGTGGGTGAACGGGCAGGACTGTGGCACGGCGGCAAGTGGACTTCCTTCCCGTTTATGGGCCGTGGTGGACCTCTATGGGAAGTGTACCCAAGTGACTGTGGTAAGCTGTGAACCCCCACCTGAAATGGATGGTGAAGAGGATGAAGAGGTGGAGGATGAGATTGTGTCGACGCAAGCGGTGTCCATAATGGCAGATGCTTGCCGTAGCCACGATGATAGGGCTGGAGCTATCATGCTGTCTGCAGCTGGTGCTACAACGACCATGATGAATGGATCAGCAGAGGAAGGTAAAGCTTGACCACAAAGTATAGAGAGATGGGAAGGATTTCAAGTAGTTGGGTCAGTAACATGATGCTCGTATTTATTATTTATTTAACAAAAACTTGAAAAGAAGACCTTAAGTAGTTTGGTATAATTGTCCATTATTATTTCTTATATTAATAAACTGCTTATTGATATTTGAAAAATTTAAGTCATGTGGTGCTTTGAAACAAGCAGAAATATGCATTCTGACTCCCGAAAAGATTAATAATATTAATTGTGACCTTGGACCACAAAACCAGTCATAAAGGTCAATTTTTTGAAATTGAGATTTATACATCATCTGAAAGCTAAATTTCCATTGATGTATGGTTTGTTAGGATAGGACCATATTTGGCTGAGATACAGCTATTTGAAAATCTGGATTCTGGATTCGTTAAAGTTGTACAAATGAAGTTCTTAGCAATGCATATTACAAATCAAAAATTAAGTTTTGATATATTTACGGTACAAAATATCTTCATGGAACATAATCTTTACTTAATATCCTAATGACTGCATAAAAGAAAAATTTATAATTAAATTTTACATACAATGTATTGTTACCTATTTCTACAAATATACCCATGCTACTTATGACTGATTTTGTGGTCCAGGGTCACAAATGATGATTAAATAAGGGAGAATAGTGTTAAAATGGGACATATAACTAAAATGTTCTGTAAT
This sequence comes from Sinocyclocheilus grahami, assembly GCF_001515645.1. Lineage (NCBI taxonomy): Eukaryota > Metazoa > Chordata > Actinopteri > Cypriniformes > Cyprinidae > Sinocyclocheilus > Sinocyclocheilus grahami. The sequence continues at coordinate 1,144,023 of NW_015505238.1, forward strand.
CAAGCACACTTTATGTATTTTAACATGCAGTTTATGTGTCTGGATCACAGTGATGGAGTCCCAGTTAAGTACTCCAAATTGCAGTAATCTGCTGTATCTTCCATAGTTTAGCACTCAAAACTGGGAGTGTGCACAGTGCATAATGCGTTTAGCATATTTATAAAGTGAATCGAGTGCTAAAACAGCACAGACAAGTATTTGTAAATAAATTATGCTATCAGACAGTGGGTATAATTTATTCTTATTGAATTTCCTCCTGAATTTATTTCAATGCCTTTACCTTCAGCGCAGCTGTATGTTACTCATCTAGAGCTCCTAGATGAGTTACTCAAGCTTCTAGATGTTACTCATCCTCGTCATTCTCCAAATGCCAATCATTTGTATTTCTGCTCATCCTCTCATTCACGTTGCATTGTCCTCCTGTTAATCTTGTTGCCGGGTTATTTCTGGTCCTTTCGGCTTGTGTTATTACTGCAACTTCATATCCTCTGATGCTGCTGCCATTGACCTCAAGCTAGGATTCTCTCTCTCTCACTCTTATATGGAAGTGAGTGTGTGATACGGCATTACATGGAGGATTCCGTCTTTCTAACAATGTGTTCTTTCATCTTGTGTTTGCAGTGCTTTAAATGCAGGTCTGATTTGGGAGGCTCAGAAGCAGGAGCAGAAGTCAGAATACGAAACCAACAGCTCTATTGTAACTCCTGCTATATGCGACTCAAAAGTAGGCCACACATCTCTGCAGTATATGCGGCTCAGTTACATAGTTCACCAAGTGATTTCTGATGTTCTTTACAATGATTTTTCTCTCTTTTCAGCTGGGCAGCCCACAGCCATGTGATCTCGCAGTACTGCAGCAGATCGAGGAGGAACCAATCACAGACAAGGAACTGTAAACACTAGAATTGTGTTGGAGATTGATGAACATTGGGTGATTTAGCCAGCTTTGATTATTCAATGAGCTTCTATTCTTCTTTTTCACTTATGAGAGGGTGAGATTCCTAAGGTTATGTTTATTTGAAAGTATTAGTAATTGTTTGTACAAAAGGGATGTGCATGTACCTGAATATGAAATTTTGTGGTCCAGGGTCACAATTAATAATTCATGAATCTTTTTTTAAAAATATATAAAAAAAATATTTACAATTTTTTTAATATTTAAAAACGTTTCAAAAGCAGAACGCGCTTTTGTGTTGACAAAGATGTGACACGGGCAGTGGAATAGGTAAAACATGCAAGAGTATGCTGGGAGTGAACTTCTTTTAACTTGAGTGCCGCGTTTTTAGAATGCCGTTTCATGCATGAGACGCTGCAAGAGATGCAAGAGAGAAACAGCGCAAATGCTCATTCAAAAATATTTAAATACACCGCATCCTGAGAACGGCTCCCTGATGCACCAAAATTATATACAATATTAGAATGTTTAAAGGAGTGGACTCGAAAATCGCGGGAGCGAAACACATTGCGGAGGCAGGCGGCAATGGTCAGAGATTCAGCGGGAACGGGATTAAGAAAACAGCCGAATGCCGGTGTTGTGCCGAATTCTGCACCCCTGCCAGATTATGCACCCCCTCGTTGAAGTCACTACCTGATTGCCTAATCCCAACCCCACCCCTAATCCTAACCCCCTCCCCCACACCTACTCCTAAACCTACCAATACTAGGGGGTGCATAATTTGGCAGGGTGCAAATTTCGGCACTACACCGGACATTTTGGGCAATTAAGTAATCCAGGCCGGACGCATTTTTGTAGGTCCAAAAAGAGAACATGTCCGGGGAAAAGAGGACGTACGGTCACCCTAAGTGTAATCAAATAAAAAAACCTGTAACTAACGTTACTACTGTATGTCTGATATTTCATGTTTGCATCATGGTGACAGGCTGAAAGCTGCTGTTGTTTTTATAGAACATTTACAGTTAATAATAGTCTACTGGTGTTGTACCTTCAGTCATTTTGAGTTTGAATTACCTTGACTTTTGAGATTTTTTAAAAGCATTTTCCTTGTATTATTTCTGAAAATATTATATGTATAAGACAAGTTTGTACAAGGTGTAGTTGTAGTTCACACATCTTTTCTGCAAAGATACTTAACAAGTGATTTATTTAACATTTACATCATGTTGACAACTTCATGTGTGGTGCACTTGGAATAGAATTTTCTTTAAAGGGGTCATATGCTTTTTTTTAAAGATCATTATTTTGTGTATTTGGTGTAACAGAATATGTTGACATGCTTTAATGTTCAAAAAACACATTATTTTTCAAATACTGTACATTATTGTAGGTCCTCTATGCCCCGCCTCTCTCAAACGCTTCGTTTTCTACAAAGTCCCTCCTTCCGACAAGCGCAGTCTGCTCTGATTGGCCAGCTGACCCAGTGCATTGTGATTGGCCGAACACCACAAGCACT
>NW_015505238.1:1146518-1170269 GCF_001515645.1 Sinocyclocheilus grahami
GGCCAAATAAAGTGCTTTTGCTTTCGCCTAGAAACACACAGCGTCTCCCTGACATGGCTGCTTCAACACTAACTGCTGTTACTGAAACCACGCCTTCTTTCTTTGCGTGCACATTTGGGCGGCATTATGCAAATATTTCCACATAGTGAGGTAGATATGTGGGGGCGTGTTAGAACGAGCCGTTTTAGGGGGGCGTGGCAGAGTCTTAACTTTGATAAAGAATATCTCTTTGGTTTTGAGACTTTAGTCTTTGCAACTTCAGGGATCTTATCTATGCACAATCAGCTTGTAACACTCCAAAGAGAAAGGAAAACTTGAAATCGCATCATATGACCTCTTTAAATAGAGGGTTAATAAAGAAAAAGTTACTTGAATCATGTTGTAGTTACATTTTCAAGTTGATTAGTTAAAAATTGTAAAAAAAATCGAGAATTGTTCAAATGGTCTGAATAAATCGAGATTTAAATTTTTGGCCAAATTGCCCAGCCCTAGTTATACCACATGATATTTTTATCATTCATTCGATTGAAAATTTCTTAAAAATGCTTAGAAAACCATGAAAACAGTAAATTTCTAAGAATTTTGTTGGGTTTGACTTTTTAACTAGATTTTTAAAAGATTGTTTCTTTGCTTTATCAAGTACATTCTTATCTTTGGTCCAATTGTAATGAACAAATGTTTACTGTTTTGTTTTCTCATCAGTGCCTGAGGTCTCAAGGGCACACAGTCGGCCCGACAAATTTCCAAACAACTTTGAGCCTGATAGTGGTATGTCACTTTTAAAACCAGCCTCGGTTATTTATCATTGTAAATCTGGAATGTCATTGTTGATTTCTTTATCTTTTGCTCTTTTTCCACTTTTTTCCCCTCACAGTTTTGACTGAGCATCAGTTATTTGATGTGTTCAACAATGCCATTGTCTCTCTGTATCGTTCTGAGGATGAGGGTGGAGAGGACTTGGGGGTGGGAGGGGGAGGCTCTGACTCCTCGAGGGGCGGCACAGGAAGTAGCGGTGGAGGCCGAGGAACAGGAAGTGACAGTGGCATTGGTGGCGGAGGGACAGGTGGAGGCAGTAGCAGCAATAGCAGCCCAGCGGGGAGTTCTGGTGGGGTAGCGGGACTGGGGGTGGCCGCTGGCGTCATGACAACCAATGACGCGCTGCTGTTCCATGAGAAGTGTGGCACGCTGATCAAACTAAGCAACAACAATAAGACAGCAGAAAGGAGGAGACCGCTGGATGAGTTCAATAACGGAGTCGTCATGACCAATCGACCACTCAGAAACAACGAAATGTTTGAGGTATATAGTTTTTTTTTTTTTAGAGATTAATATTCTTATTTAGCTAGGATATATTGATCAAAAGTGAAAGTAAAGACATTTATAATCTCACAAAATATTTCTGTTTGAAATAAATTCTGTTCTTAGTAACTTTATATTCATCAAAGAATCCTGAAAAAAATATGATGCATGTCAGCAGCGCCAACATAGAAAACTGCTTTTTTAAAGTTGTAATAATATTTCACTAAATTGCATATTTAAATCAAATAAATGCAGCCATGGTGAGCATAAGAGACTTCTTTCAAAAACAAAATAAATCTTAACATTCTCAATTTAGTGTTAATTATTTAAATCTAAAAGTTTTTTTTTGCTTTTTAACTTGCCTGAAGAGATTTACTAATTAAAATAGCATTGAGCACAATTTTATTCATATAATAATAATCCTTTTAATACCAATTTTCTGCCCAAAAATTGTTTGGCGGTAAGGAGTATTTTTTTTAAATGATTTCTTTAAAGTACAAACATAATACAATTAATTAATAATATTATGATGATCAGAATAATTATATTTATACAAAACAAATTGAAAAATATAGTAAAAGTAAAATTTTTGGCTGACTTTACACCTCTGATTATATCACTGCACTTGTCTGTTTCAGATTCGCATTGACAAACTCGTGGATAAATGGTCTGGTTCCATTGAGATTGGAGTGACAACCCACAACCCAAATAATCTTGACTACCCTGCAACAATGACCAATTTACGTTCAGGTAGCCTCTTTGTTTTTCTGTGATTATAATCAAATAGATCCTCATTTCTCACAGAATCATTACAATATACATAGCAGGCACATGTATATTTGATATAACTAAATCATAGTGTTCATTACATTCTTCTTATTTTTAAGGCACAATCATGATGAGTGGCTGTGGGATTTTAACCAATGGGAAGGGGACTCGTCGGGAATACTGTGAATTCAGCCTGGATGAACTCCAGGTAAGTTGGCAGCATCTGTGAGTCTTATGATTATCTCATGTAGTCTTAATACTCAAGGTGATTCCCTTTGTTTATTTATACACAACATGCTTATAAAACGTTTTTATGCTTTTGTTATTTATAGGAGGGAGATCACATAGGGCTGATGAGGAAAGCCAGTGGAGCTCTGCACTTCTACATTAATGGCATTGACCAGGGTGAGAGTAATTTCAGATCTCAGTGATAAAAAATTCACACACAGTTCGGATTGTTCTAAAATACTTTTCCGAAATGATGTCATAGGGGTTGCAGCCAATCAGACCCCTGGTGTAGTGTATGGAGTGGTGGATCTCTATGGCATGGCAGTAAAGGTCACCATCATCCACAACCATAACCACAGTGACCGTTTACGCCGCAACAATGCAATCATGAGGGCGCTGTCACCTGACGTGGGCCGGCCTCGGCCTGCTCTCTCATTGACCCCTGAGCCTGATGCCCCAGACCGCTTGCTATTCCATCTAAACTGTGGGCAGAAGGCTGCAATCATCAGCGATGGCCGCACTGCTTTACGGCCTCAGTGAGTTCATTTAATCTAAAAAATATACTTACTGCATTAATAGGGCTACTGCTTCATGGGGCAGTTCAATGAAATCTTATTCTCTGGCACAGTGCGACGGATGACTTCAACCATGGCGTTGTGCTTAGCAATCGTCCGCTGCACTCCAATGAGGTTTTCCAGGTGCGTATCGACAAAATGGTGGACAAATGGGCGGGCTCTATAGAGATTGGCGTGACGACTCATAACCCCGCCTACCTTCAGCTGCCGTCAACCATGACCAACCTGCGCTCAGGTAAAATGCTGCCACACAGTTACAGCCACAGGTCACAACTGAAAGCTTAGCTGACTGATTAAAGTGTCCATGAGTCAAGGCCATGTTACCTGTAGCGTCAAATGTAAAATGCATGAGTGTTGGTAGATAGCTAGTCTAATGCACCGATATCTACACAGGAACCTGGATGATGACAGGAAATGGTGTCATGCACAACGGAACTACAATTCTTGATGAATACGGGCACAACTTGGACCGTCTAAAAGTGAGTTTTGCAGCCTGGCTTAAACATTTTATGTCAATTTTCAAGTGTCATTCCAAATCGGTATTGTAAACAGAAAAGGAGAATTTTGGAAAAACCTTCACATAGCTTTTATCCAACATATTCATAGTGACTACTAGTGATGCACTGAAATTTTGGCAACTGAAGACATTTGGCCGAAACAGAAGAAAGTGAAATTTTTGGTTTTGGCCCAAATAATTTTGAAGCGGTAAAATCATTGACTGAAACAGTTGTGTCTTAGTCAAAGTGTGTTTTAAATACACAACATGGATAAGCAACAGCCAGTAAACATGCCAGCAGTGTGAATGCACCGTAATCAAAAATGAATCCTAGATTAGCAAAATGTCAAATTTGTACTGCTAAAATGTCGAGAGGCAGCTCATTGACAAAGAACTTTACTATTTATCACCTTTGAACACAACACCCGACATGGCATACCAAAGCCAATTTTGGTGTTTCAATAAAAAAATGTTTCACTAGTGACCACATCTGTCAAGCCCCCCCACCTGTCACCTGTAGCCATGTTGGTTAATGTAAGCCAAATTGTGTCTTAAAGGGATAGTACACCCAAAATCGAAAATTCTGTCATTAATTATTCACACTCATGTCATTCCAAACCCGTAAGACCTTCGCTTATCTTCAGAACACAAATTAATATTTTTCATGAAATCCAAGAGCTTTCTGATCCTACATAGGCAGCAACGCAACTACCACATTAAATGCCCAGAAAGGTAGCAAAGACATCGTAAGGGACATCAAAATAGTCTATATGACATCAGTGGTTCAACCTTAATTTTATGAAGCAACGAGAATACTTTGTGCACAAATAAAACAAAAATAACGACTTTTATTCAACAGTTTCATCTTTTCCGTGTCAGATTTGACGCACGTTCAAGACAGTACCACGAAGCATGCGTATACTTTCTGCTTGTAAACAAGGCGCAGTGTATGCGTGTTCTACGTCAGAACATAGTGGGTTGTGGTACTCTCGTGAACACGCATCGAAGACTGACACGGAAGAGACGAATTGTTGAATAAAGTCTTTCTTTTTGTTTCCTTTTCGCACAAAGAGTATTCTCGTAGCTTCATAAAATTACGCTTGAACCACTGATGTCACATGGACTATTTTAACGATATCCTTAGGAACCTGGATGATGACAGGAAATGGTGTCATGCACAATGGAACTACAATTCTTGATGAATACGGGCACAACTTGGACCGTCTAAAAGTGAGTTTTGCAGCCTGGCTTAAACATTTTATGTCGATTTTCAAGTGTCATTCCAAATCGGTATTGTAAACAGAAAAGGAGAATTTTGGAAAAACCTTCACATAGCTTTTATCCAACATATTCATAGTGACTACTAGTGATGCACTGAAATTTTGGCAACTGAAGACATTTGGCCGAAACAGAAGAAAGTGAAATTTTTGGTTTTGGCCCAAATAATTTTGAAGCGGTAAAATCATTGACTGAAACAGTTGTGTCTTAGTCAAAGTGTGTTTTAAATACACAACATGGATAAGCAACAGCCAGTAAACATGCCAGCAGTGTGAATGCACCGTAATCAAAAATGAATCCTAGATTAGCAAAATGTCAAATTTGTACTGCTAAAATGTCGAGAGGCAGCTCATTGACAAAGAACTTTACTATTTATCACCTTTGAACACAACACCCGACATGGCATACCAAAGCCAATTTTGGTGTTTCAATAAAAAAATGTTTCACTAGTGACCACATCTGTCAAGCCCCCCCACCTGTCACCTGTAGCCATGTTGGTTAATGTAAGCCAAATTGTGTCTTAAAGGGATAGTACACCCAAAATCGAAAATTCTGTCATTAATTATTCACACTCATGTCATTCCAAACCCGTAAGACCTTCGCTTATCTTCAGAACACAAATTAATATTTTTCATGAAATCCAAGAGCTTTCTGATCCTACATAGGCAGCAACGCAACTACCACATTAAATGCCCAGAAAGGTAGCAAAGACATCGTAAGGGACATCAAAATAGTCTATATGACATCAGTGGTTCAACCTTAATTTTATGAAGCAACGAGAATACTTTGTGCACAAATAAAACAAAAATAACGACTTTTATTCAACAGTTTCATCTTTTCCGTGTCAGATTTGACGCACGTTCAAGACAGTACCACGAAGCATGCGTATACTTTCTGCTTGTAAACAAGGCGCAGTGTATGCGTGTTCTACGTCAGAACATAGTGGGTTGTGGTACTCTCGTGAACACGCATCGAAGACTGACACGGAAGAGACGAATTGTTGAATAAAGTCTTTCTTTTTGTTTCCTTTTCGCACAAAGAGTATTCTCGTAGCTTCATAAAATTACGCTTGAACCACTGATGTCACATGGACTATTTTAACGATATCCTTACTACCGTTCTGGGCCTTGAAGGTGTCAGTTGCGTTGCTGCCTATGCAGGGTCAGAAAGCTTTTGGATTTCATGAAAAATATCTTCATATGTGTTCCAAAGATGAACGGAGGTCTTACGGGTTTGGAATGACATGAGGGTGAATAATTAATGACATAATTTTCATTTTTGGGTGAACTATCCCTTTAAATTTCAAGCTCTTCTGAGTGATTTTTTAAAGATCTTTTTGACACACAGAACTGTCACCATGGTGAATTGAGACTTTTATGTAAGAGCTGATTTTTAGGAACATATCCTGGTTTAGCTGGTTTTATGTTCATGTGCCTCATGTGAATGTTTACAGGCTGGAGATACAGTGGGAGTTGTCCGAAAGGAGGATGGAAGTTTGCATTTCTTTGTGAACGGAGTGCCTCAAGGCCCTGCAGCCTGGAATGTTCCGCCCAGTGTGTATGCAGTGGTAGACCTGTATGGACAGGCTGCCCAGGCCACCATCATGGATGATATGGGTGAGAGCAATAAGGAGAGAGTAGAAAGGGGTGGATAGATGGTACACACCCTGAAGTACTCAGGAGACTTTTAAAAATCTCTTTCTCTCTGTTATAGCTGACCTCCCTCCCTTGCCTGATGACAGCTCTGAGGGCCCTACTGCCATGTCTCCTGGTAGCCCATGTTCAGTTTCAGGAGCTACAGCTGCTAATGACTTGCGCTTTCATCAGCTGCACGGCACAAACGCAGTCATCACCAACGGTGGCCGAACAGCGCTCAGGCAGAACTGCCGCAGCGAGTTTAATGATGCCATTGTTATTTCAAACAGGTTACTTTTGTTTTGGCATGAACTCTTAAGTGCTTAGATTATGCTGGTTGATCTTGATGGATCAGTCATCGATTAAATGAATATTTTATGCTTGTGTGTCCCACTGAACAGGTGCCTTCGGGATGGAGAGCTCTTTGAAATTGTAATTCAGAAAATGGTGGATCGCTGGTCAGGCTCAATAGAAGCAGGTCAGCTTATATAAAACACTGATTCACTAAAGAAATACCACTTATTTATTAAAGAAATACCTCTGATTTATTAAAGAAATACCTCTGATTCACTAAAGAAATTCCTCTGATTTACTAAAGAAATACCTCTGATTCATTAAAGAAATACCGCTGATTTATTAAAGAAATACCACTGATTCACTAAAGAAATACCACTGATTCATTAAAGAAATACCACTGATTTATTAAAGAAATACCACTGATTCACTAAAGAAATACCACTGATTCACTAAAGAAATACCACTGATTTATTAAAGAAATGCCTCTGATTCACTAAAGAAATACCGCTGATTCACTAAAGAAATACCACTGATTCACTAAAGAAATACCTCTGATTCACTAAAGAAATACCGCTGATTTATTAAAGAAATACCTCTGATTCACTAAAGAAATACCACTGATTTATTAAAGAAATACCTCTGATTCACTAAAGAAATACCGCTGATTCACTAAATACCTCTGATTCACTAAAGAAATACAGCTGATTCACTAAAGAAATACCTCTGATTCACTTAAGAAATACCACTGATTTACCAAAAAAAAATGTATGTCTTTGATTTACTAAAAATTATTGGTTCATAAGTCATGTTTCAAAGAATTTCACTATAGCTGTTGGTGCTGTAGTGCAGGAAACATGGTAGAAAAATACTGGCTCCAGGAATATTAAAGGAACCGAATATTATTATTTCCAATAATCACTTGGTTCTGTGTATGTGTTTTTTTTAATGGAACCTGAATAAGAACCAGATTTTGATTTGTATTTTTCACAGGAGTAACCGCAATCAGACCAGAAGAACTGGAGTTCCCTAATACAATGACTGACATTGACTATGACACCTGGATGTTGAGGTGAGCCGTGGGTTAATGGATTAAAACTCCTTTCTTTGCCAGACCTGACACCTTACATCTCTCTTTGCTCTTTCTCTTCTGTAGTGGCACAGCGATCATGCAGGATGGGAATACCATGAGGAATAACTACAGCTGTGACTTGGACTCTCTGACCACAGGCTCCAGGATTGGGATGATGCGTACAGCTACTGGAGACCTGCATTACTTCATCAACGGCCTTGACCAGGGTGTAGCTTGTACTGGGCTGCCACCAGGTAATTTTCAAGAAAACTGTTTTACCTTATGCTGATTTCACACTGCACGATTTTAGCCCGATTTTTCACTAGCCGAAAGTTTTTGCGAAATTGCAGACAAATGCCCGAAATCGGAGGTAAATCGGTGCTCGTTCACACAAGTGACAATCACGCAGTGTGAATGAACAAAGACGCGATCTGAGGGAATCGCCGACACCTGCAAAATATTTGTCATGCTAAATATCTGGAGCTGTCGGTGATTCACAATCACGCTGTGTGCAATGATTTCTGACTGAAAACTACATCGGTGATGACCTACAGCCAATGAGAGACCAAGATACAGGGCAGAGGGAAGTTCGGGGAGGAGTTTTAGACCAGAATATCAGTATTTTAATAGATATATAAACAATTATATCATACAGAAACAAGCACAAACATTTGCTTGACCAGCCACAACATCTGCATAACAGTTACTGCAAAATTATTTACCTCCAACTCTCTTTGCAGAACACCCAATCCCTGTTCCCTGCATCTCCCTCCTGCATAATCTGTTTTTCTTTTTCTCCTTGTAGCTGGAAATCAGCTCACAGACAATTTGCGGGCTATATATGTTTTTTTTAATAATTCCAGTCTTGCTCGAAAACTCCGTTCTGACGCACGCAGGTTCTTGTGTTATTTCCTTATCACTTCTCGCCTGTGTTTTGTTGTGAAACGTAGTTTGCGGACCAGACAGAGCTGTCGGCGATTCTTCCTTTTGTGAAGTCATGCAGTGTGAAACCTTCTGTCGCCGATCCATCATGCAATGTGAACACAGCAGCAACTGAATGCTACCCCAGGTAGTCACGCATTGTGAAAACAACGGCGATCCGACGAGTTTGAAAATCATGCAGTGTGAACTCATTATGCAACACTGATATTTCAGAACTTAGTAATGTCTAACGTCCTCCTCCTTTCTTTCTTTTCTTCTGTCTTTTTTTAGAAGTATATGCTGTGATAGATCTTTATGGTCAGTGTGTGCAAGTGTTCATTACAAGTTCATCGGGGCCACTGGATAACAGTCTGTGTACCAGTAACATCACAGAGAAGAGCTTCCCTATACACTCTCCTGGTATTATAATTTTTTTTCATTATTTTTACATTTGAGGCATTATTCATTTATTAAGATTGATGATTTTAACATTCATGTCAACAACACCAGTTGTAAACAGGATCATATATTTTGTTCTGCTTTTGTGTCTTTGTCACCCTCTAGTGGCAGGGGTTGCCCATCGCCTGCACAGCAAACATGGTAAGAATGTGGTGTTATTAGGAGACTGTTGTCAAGCGCTGAGGGTCGATGGATATGCCCATGGAATTGTGTTTAGCGCGAAGGAGCTCAAGACAGATGAGGTGTTTGAGGTGAGATGTGGAACGTGTTTTAATTTACAAACGAAAAAGAAATTAAAAATGTGGTCCCATTAGTTTTGTAAAATCTTAACTAACATTAACTAACAATGGGAATATGTTTGTTGCAGTATTTTGTCAACATTAGTTCATAAAAATACAACAGTTCATTGTTAATTCCTCTTTAAATAATATTAACAGATACAACTTTTGTATTTTAATAATGTATTAGTAAAATTAACATCAACTAAGATTAATAAATACTTTAGAAGTTTTTTTCAATTCTGTCATCAAGTTTTTCCAAACCTGTATGAGTTCTTCTGTTGAACACAAAAGAAGATATTTTGAAGAATGTTTGTTGGTAACCAAACAACCATTGACTTCTGTAGTATTTTTTTATACTATGAAAGTCAATGGTTACTGTTTCCAACATTCTTTAATATATATTCTGTTGTGTTTAACAGAGGAAAGGAACTTATTAAAGGGTGAGTAAATGATGAGTGAAAAAATGGAACCTTGTTGTAAAGTGTTACCAGACATTTTAGTGTCCTATTCACATATGGTCCCGTTGTTGTTCCTCTTAGGTGAAAATTAACAAGGTAGATGACAGATGGTCCGGTTCCCTTCATGTGGGTTTGACCACCCTGCAGCCCCCTGACCTACCATCCTGCCCGCTCAGTGGCCTCTCTCCTTCGCTTACCCAGCTCAGGTCAAAGGTCACCTGGGTCCTCGCCGGCTCCGAGGTCAGGCGGAACGGAGTGCTACAGAGACAGAACTATGGATGCTCTCTGGATCGACTCACGGTAAGAGAGCACAGGTGCATTCATACCAATGACAAGAACTGTAACAGTAAAGTTTTAATATTTGTTCTAATTCTATGCAAAGAGGGAAGTCCACGTCACAGCTGTAACAATGACAGAGAAACTATAACCCTGGAATCCCGTTCAGAATAATTTTTTTTTCAACCAACCAACTGTTGTGACATCAATTTGAGAAAAAAAAAGTTTGCTCCAGCTGGTACACACTTTTGAACTGGAACATGACATTGACATGGAAATCTTCTCCAGTTAATTTCCTCTATTCAGTCCGTTGAGCCAGACACAAATACAAACATGAACACGCTGAAGAGTGGTATATATAAAACCTCTTATTACTCCTAAGCGAGGAACGAATATATATCACCGCCTCAACACCTCAACATTCTACTATAGGTGGGAAATCGCGTTGGGGTGAAGAGATGCAGTGATGACACCATGCACATCCTAATTGATGGCGAAGACATGGGACCAGCAGCCACTGCAGTGGCGAAGGTACGAATATGCTGCTATATCTGTTAATAAGTCAAATTTTTCAGTTGTACGGTCTGCTCATCCACTTTCGTTTCAGAACGTGTATGCTGTTTTGGACCTGTACGGAAAGGTGACAGCCGTGTCCATCGTCAGCTCCACACTAGTTGAGGATTCAGAAAATGTGAAAGCTCCCTCGCTCTCGCCTGACAGCTGCAGCGAGGGAGAGGAGGACAGCACTCCTGTCAGAGAGGTGTGTCACCTCAGAGGATCATGTTTTGAAGCTTGATTGGCTGTATTTTAATGTCAAGCTTTATTGGTATTTGTTTGTTTTTCAACTCCCAGTGTGAGAATGAGCCTGCCCTGGTGCCCACAGTCATGACTTTTTTGGAGAATCATGGAAAAAATATCCAGCTGTCCAATCAGAACCTGACAGCCACCCGGGTGTCCAGCTACAACCAGGGTCTTTTGGTCACAGCTCAAGCTTTGCCGCGCCAGCAGCTATTCCAGGTGTGTGTTTGTGTGTGAGTGTATTTGAAAGTGAGAGACACAGTCTACGTGATGCTAATAGCTGTTCTTTCTCAGTTTCAGATAGACCGTCTGAATCCATCATGGACGTCCTCCCTGTCGCTGGGTGTGATTGGTCATTCGCCAGATCGCCTCAACTTCCCTTCCACAGCTTGCTGCCTTAAACGCTCAGTCTGGCTACTGCAACGAGACTCTGTTTTTCACAACTCGTTGAAGGTGATGTCACTTATCTTCAAGGGGTCATATGATGCGATTTCAATTTTTCCTTTCTCTTTGAAGTGTTACAAGCTCTTGGTGCATAAAGAAGATCTGTAAAGTTGCAAAGACTAAAGTCTCAAATCTTAGAGATATTCTTTATAAAATTTAAGAGTCAACCACGCCTACCTAAAACAGCTCATTCTAACCCCCCCCCACATGTCTACGTCACGATGTGGGAAGATTTGCATAACGCCGCCCAAATGTTCACGCAAAGAAAGAAGGCGTTTTGTTGCTGCCGCCATGTCGTGAAGACGCTGTGTGTTTCGTTGTGAAAGCAAAACTACTTTGTTTGTCCTTACAAAAGAGGAAGATATCCACTTCGTCATGCCTAGAGCGATCGTGCTGGTCACGGAGGAAATACATAAACTTCTCGCTGTGGATCGCCAGATCGGCTTTCACCGTGGACGAAGCGGAGTCCAGCTCGGGGTCGTCACATGTGGTTGCCAGAAGCCCGCCGGCCGCTCCTTCGTCGAATCCGCCGGCCACGCCGTTCTCAAGCCCGCCGCCTCCGCTCACTCAAGCCCGCCGTGTGTGACGCTGTGTGTTTCGTTGTGAAAGCGAAATTACTTTGTTTGGCCTTCCAAAAGAGCACGACTAGAAATCAGTGGTTAAGTTGTATTTACAACACTATTCAGATGTGTGCAGCACATTTTATGGAGGACTGTTTCCTGATCCTGGGAGAGTAGACTACAATGCCGGCTGTACTGATTCACAGACTGCAAGTACGTTTTCATATTTAAAGAATTTGCCACTGATGATTCAAATGCGAGTTTTGAGCAGTGTAGAGTAGCGCTTGTTGTTTGTCATTTCTCCGATCACAAATGTAGACATGGTTTTATGTTTACGCGGCGCAATGCAACGCGTAAAAAGACAGTATAAATCATTATAATCCGTAATTATGTCCCCACTGGATGCAACGAATGCCTAGTTTGTAATGGGTTTTAATGTTTTTGTCTCGTCGTGCTGGGACAGGGCATCACAGTATGGTAAGGAGCTTAACATTTCCATCACACGCTCGAGGTATTCGGCCAATCACAACGCACTGGAGAGCTGGCTAATCAGAGCACACCTCGCTTTTCAGACCGATGAACTTTGTAAAAATCGACGCGTTTCAGAAGGGCGGTGAATAGAGGAAAAACAATAATGTACAGTATGTGGAAAATGTGTTTTTTGAACCTTAAGCCGCATAAACACATTTCATTATACCAAATACACAACATAATGTTCTTTTTAGCAACATCATATGACCCCTTTCACATCCTTGTTTTCTTTTCTTTTCTCATTTCACTTCATTGCTTTCGTGTTTGTTTTCCATTTGTTTTGAACTTTTCTTTCCATCTTTCCTGATTTTTAAAATCCTATGTCCTTTTTATTTTTATAGTATTAGTATCAGTTCCTGACTTCATTCTCTCTCATTTCCTCAGATTTGTGAGAACTATGGTCCTAACCTGGACACCTGTCCTGAAGGGACCATTTTGGGGCTGTTGGTGGACAGCAGTGGTTGCCTCCATCTGTTTGTTAACGGCATGGATCAGTGCGTAGCAGCCCAGGACATCCCAAGCCCCTGTTACCCCCTTATTGACCTTTATGGCCAGTGTGAACAGGTCAGTGCTTATGACTGTAATATTAGGCTTCAACAAAAGGTTTTTTTAGAACTTCCTCTTCTAGCATTTTCAAAGAATGCACCACAAAAAAGAGTGTAAGGTAACACTTAAGTATAGGGACCAATTCTCACTATTGACTAGTTGCTTATTAGCATGCCTATTATTAACATATTGGCTGTTTATTAGTACTTATAAAGCACATATTCTGCATGACTACATCTCTAATCCTACCCAATACTGAGACTTAACAACTACCTTACTAACTATTAATTTTTACTATTAAAAATTAGGAGTTTATCAAGTCGTAGTTAATGGTTTGTTAATGGCGAGAATTGGACCTTAAAATAAAGTGTGAACGAGAGGAATCGTGGGACAGAGAGTAAATGTTAGAAAATACTTATTTTTATTAAATATTGTGTTATTATATTTTATGTTTTTACTTAACATGCCAACATTTTTACAGGCCCCATTAAAACAAATTAGGAATTTGAGGCATTGTTTTTACAAACATCTTTTTGTACTTGACAGAAAATATTTATATTTTTTAATTTATTACTATTAAATAATGTATACAAATTTTCACATTTTCACAGACCCTACCACAAAAATTAGTAATTTGAATGTTTTTTTGCCAGTGTCACAAAATATTTGTATTTAATTATATTTCTATAAAATATTTAATTAAACATTTTTTTACTGTTAATATTTATATAATATTCAATATCGTTGTTTGCCCTGCCCATCCATTTAAAAATAAATATATATATATATATATATATATATATATATATATTGTATGTGTATATATACTGTATGTGCGTGTATGTATGTGTATATATATGTGTATATATATATATATATATACCAACATCTTTAAGGCCCTATGTTAATATATTGATGAAAATAATTGCTTTTTCAAACAAGTAAATACTATTTTTTTTTAAATAAATAAATTCATAACTTCTTTTGTTTGGATGCACAACAAATGATTTTCTCTTGTTGGTGTTGTATTTTTAGGTCACTATAGTGACAAATCATGTGTCTGTGGTTGGCGGGGAGAGAGAAGACATGCATTGTCAAGGGGACATGGAGAAGGCTGATATGGTGGATGGTGCGTGAGATTTTGACCCCAGGTCTTACATTGGCTGTAGTGTGACTCTGCTTTAAACATGTGTGCTGTCTGTCTGTTTGTGACAGGTATAAAGGAGAGTGTCTGCTGGACACCTCCACCAGAGGTCAACCCCAATAAGACGTGCGAGTACCAGGCGCTATGTTCCAGATTCAAAGAACTGCTCACACTGCCAGGTACAACTGCATTACACCTCACACACATAATAATAATCCTTTGTGACCACAGATTCAGTGTGGACTTATTAGTAGCCGTTTTTGCTGACCTTTGTTTATGGCGGTATATTGACTGAACATTTTGCTTTCTTCATCTCCCACTCTGTCCTCTTTTTCAGATGGTTATTTTAATGAGGATGCTAAGTACAACCTGTGTTACTGTGAGTCCTGTCACAAACTAAGGGGTGATGAGGCCTATTACAAGCGAGGGGAGCCTCCCAGAGACTACGCTCTGCCATTTGGCTGGTGCCGCTTTGCACTCCGGTCAGTTATTATTAATTGAACTCGGTAATTAAGCTCTGAAAATGTGCAAATTATTTAGTATTAGCAGTATTAATTACTTAAAAATAGCTCTTGTCTGTATTTTAACAGAATCAAGACCCACTGTGAAGTCTCCAATGCCTTCAAGAAGTGGCATATTGCGTACCATGGCACTAGTGTCGGCTCACTTAGACGCATACTGGACCACAACCAACTCTTGTCAGGTAGGTAACCACTAAGAAGTTTTTTTTTTTCTTAATCATTTAAAATAATTCTTAATTTAGTCCTTTGGAAATATAATATGATAATACACTACCGTTCAAAGATGTTTTTTTTTTATTCAGTAAATGAATTCAGCAAAGATGCATGAAGTTGAATTAAATTGAATTGAACATGATGGTAAATACATTATTTAAAATAGAATTGTTTTTGTAACAAATGCTGAAACCTGAATAAAAAAATCAATCATTGTTTCCACAAAAATATTACATTTCTTCAGTGATATGTTTCTTGAGCACCAAATCAGTAAGTTAGGATGATTTCTGAAGGATCGTGTGAAACTAAAGACTGCTGAATATTCAGTTTTGCCATCACAGAAATAAATGACATTTTAAAATCTATTAACATAGAAAACAGTTATTTTAAACTGTAATAATATTTTATAATATTGCTGTTTGTAAAGTATTTTTGATTAAATAAATGCAGACTGGGTGAGCGTAAGAGACTTTCAAAAACATAAAGTGTAATATTTTTATAATATAATATATTTTTTTTATTATAATGTTTATACCAGTGGCGTAGCAAGTCAGCCCCGGGCCCATATGCAAAAAAATTTGTACGGGCCCCCCCAAACGTTATTAGCTCCAACTCGGTTAACTTATTGTTGATTTTTCTGAAGTTATTAACGTTACGTGTATTCACAAGCTGTTTATTTACGGTATAAATGCTTAGAAATAATATTTAACGTTTTCAAGTCCATTCATCATTTGTAGCATGCAAGCCACCCAAAAATCTCAATAAGCTTTGTGCTTTGTTACTTATATTAAAACACAAAGGGTCAGATTTCTGTCAACTTTGTTTTTTTATGTTTGATGTGACGAATGACAGGTTGGATGCCACAGACTTTTTATTTTATTTATTTTTTAATTTTTTTAATTTTGACTTTATTCTTAAAATATTATGACGTTAATCTTATTTTTCAACATGGTACTAAAATACCGCCGTATACGGCTATTTGTACTGCATGCAAACACAAACTTGGCACAGAAGCCCAAAAAACAAAAACAATAAATAAAATACTAAGGAGATATTTGAATTATTTATTAATGAACTAGTATTTTCTGAGTCAGTGTCACAAGATGAAGTTGACGATCCTGACTCGCCATCTCCTCGGGATGCGCGCCTTTAGAGAGAAATACATCTTTACGGATTAGCCTACATAATGAAATGTTTCAAAGTATTTAAAGCATTCTATTAGATATATTTATCATGTCTGTGAGGAGGCAAGTATTCGCTGAGTGTCGGTTCATCATTGTGAAGCGCTCCTGCTCAAGACCAAGACGACAGAAAGCGCATCCTGTTTATTTTCCTTAATTATTTTACAAAAGCACAGGTTTTTGTTGATATTGTTTGTGAGTGCACACAAATAAAAGTAGACCCTTTACAATTCCGAATGATGTATTACTTTCCCCTTATGAGCAAAAATGACGGCGTATGTTAAGTTTCCACTCTTAAGAAAAAAATGCAAGTGATCGCGCTGGCGCCTCCATGTCCTGCAAAGCGCGCTTCAACTTCCACTCTCCGCACAAACGACTGTATATGCGTCTAACAACACGCATATACAGGTTATCTAGGTACATTTTTTTTATTAATATTGTGAATTGCATGAAGTGTTTTATGCCTATAGATTTTATTTTTTGGCAAGTCATGTTGATTTGAGAAGGCTAAATTGATCAAACATATATGCTTAACTCAGTCCGCCGCTGGCCGCTTGGTCGTTACTTTAAAAAAAAAAAAAAAACTTGAATTTAACAAACATAAAATGTTCCAAACATATTTCTAAATTAGCTTAATAAAGAAACGAAAAGAAATATAACCACTTTGCCATTAAAAACCAAAACTGGACTAGCCTATTTGCTGCAACAGCAGCTGTGTAAAGGGGAAGAAAGAGAGAGAGAGAGAGAGAGAGAGAGAGAGAACGAAGACACGGGCTCGGGTCAGACTCAGGCCGAGAATATTCTGATAAGCTGTCGGAAGGGCCGGGCCGTGCAGGGCTCTATTCATTCCCTCGTTTCAATTAAAGGTTCCCCCTCGGCTCGGCGGGCCCACAATACGCCCGGGCCCATATGCACCTGCATACAAGATGCTACGCCCCTGGTTTATACTTTTTTTTTTTTTTTTTTAAATAAGCAAAAAATTTATTTGATAGTTTATTAAATGTTCAAATAAATGTTATCAATTTAATTTTATTATATTGTAATATATTTATGTATTGTATTGTATTATATTACTTGAGAAAACTGTATAGAAAAATATATAATTATGTCTGATCAGTACATTAAATGTAATTATTTGCTATAGTCTCTGGTATTCAAAACAGCAGGTTTAGTTCATATTCTTTTTCATTTAAAAAGTTTTGAATTTTCTTTTTGTTTACTTTTGGCAAAAAAAAACAAAAAACAGCAAATGATCTGATAATGAAATGCATGAATGTGTGAATTAGAATAGATCTGCACACCTGAGCTCATCTGTTTTCCCATGAGCAGAATCGTCCTCCATTTTCTCCTTGTCCCCGGTGAAGACAGAGGGTCACGGCAGCTACGGGGAGCCCGAGGAGAACAGCGCCCCAGAGCGAGAGATTCCCCGTGTGCAGCTTTCTCCAACCATGCGCTACTCTGGCTTGGAGGTCTTTGCCCCCAAAGTGCAGTAAGTCTACAGCAGTGCTTCAAGAGAAAAAGACAAGAGAGAATATAACATGATTTCCTAGAAAATTAATTTGAAAACAATGACAGTTACGCTTTTCTGCACAGATTCCGAGACCCACGTTCCCTCCGCTGTCACCAGGCCCAGGTGGGCTTCCAGGTGTGTGTGCGGCCAGGCTCCTACAAAGTGGGCCCGACTTCGCTGGGAATCAGCGAGCCTCTTGATCCTCGATTCAGCAATGCAGAAATCGAATGGATCACCAAGGAAAAGGGAGGCACGCTTCTGTACGGCCTGCTCATACGGGTGGAGTAAAAACAGACTCGAGCGAGGATATTGGCATCATCTTCCTCGCTATAAACCCCCCCTCAGGCATTGAGGTTTAAGCATTGTTTCGCTGCCCAAACTCATTCATCTCTGCATGTTTCAGACATACTTTTGTGTTTGTTCTGTTTTGAAGGAGGGTGATGATAATCCCCAGAGACAAAGACACTGCCTGCACTTTATGTTTCGGACACTGGTGGGCGATTTTTAGTCTTTCTCATTAAATTCACTAACTCGGCAAGCTCTCCATTATTTTTTCAGTCTCTTCATACATCTAAAGCTATGTCTCACCCTGTCAGTTTTTGCTTTGAGAGCCTGTTGTTCTCACAGAAATAAAACTGGACTGAAACAACACAGAACCACCAATTCATAGCACAACCCTGGATTTATACTCATGTTTTTCTTAAGACTTGCAACGGACAAATCAGCCTGGAAATAACCAAGACCTGTTTCAACGGCAGTGTCAACAAGATCAAGGATGCAGCAAAATCACCTAATCAGGAAGAAACTGTTATTTCATCGCTTTCCTTGTTTACTTATTTTCCAGATTCTGCTCTATATTTGGTTCTTATAGCTGTGTATTTATTCACAAATTACAACAAACCGTGTTTAGTCAAATGCAAATTGGATAAAATGGCTACATAAAGACAGGAAGGCAAGAAATTTTTTTTTTCTTCTTCTTGTGAATACACTTATAACTGTAACCATCTATGGAGTGAAACTCGCATCTCTTCTTACCACTAAAATCATTTAATGTGACCCAAATTGTGACAAACATACATAGTTTAACTGGATGGATACATACAACCCCTCCCCCCTCCCAAAAACACTCTAAAATATCTGAAGAAGAGAGTTTAAGAAGCTATATGTGTATTTGTGTGTCCGTTTTGGCCAAATGTGTGTCTCAAATTGCCCATTATTTAAGGTCGGTCACCTGTGGAAGTTCTTGTCTTATGTTTAAAATGCTTCACTGCTTTAGATGTTGTTTACACATGGGTTAACTTCTGTTCTGAAGTAACGTGTGCTGTTGAGCCCATTTGTTTACTCACAAACTTTAGTGTAAGAACCAGGATGTAAGTGTTTCTGAAATTAATGGTGGCAGGTACAAAACTGAATGGAAAGGTCTGTTTATGTTCTGCGTTCAACATCAACAAGAAGGACTGTTTATTCAGCTATCAGGTAGATGTGCCTAGACTCATGGGGAATTGTGGGAATTAAAGTCGTCTACTGGTATACCTGACCCCAGAATTGGTGTTTACACTGGGAATGTGATTTGTTTTTAATAGTTTGTTTACTTCATGCTAGGTATATTGCCATTTTTTGTATTCTCTTATAACTAAGATTGCACAAATGTAAGCTCTTGCTGGAAAAACGATGACAAAAAAATCAACTCTTTTGATTGTATCTAGACTTACAGTACCCTCTGTGAAGGCATATCTCTATCCATTTGTTTTTTTTTGTCTTTTTCTTTTTTTAATTTTGTTGCCAATATGACATACTTGAGTGTACATTTTGCATTAGCAATCCCGCTTTATTGCCAAGGGCGATGTCTGAATGAATGCTTGCTATGTAGATCGGAAAATGTGAAAACACAGGGTTTGTGTCAGCACCATTGCTGCTTTTCAGTTATTTGTATTATTTGTTTATGCTTGTTATTTTTATGTCTTTACGTTGTGTTGTACAGCCTGTTACATAACACTAACATTACCTTCCTGGTTTGTAAGAAAATAAAAATCCAAAAAAGAGACAATTATGCACAACATGGATACGCGTTCTGTCTTCCATTAATTCATTAAATTTTATGACAATTACAAATCTCTCTCTCTCTCTCACGCACACACACACACACACACACACATATATAGATTGATAGATAGATAGGTTTGTTTTTGGACCACAATTTTTATATATTTAAAAGTTTAGGGTCTATAAAAAAATAGTTTTAGAAGTCTCTTATGCTCACCAAGGCTGCATTTATTTGATCAAAGATACAGTAAAAATAGTAATATTGTAAAATATTATTGCAATTTAAAATAAGGGTTTTCTTATGCAATATATTTTAAAATGTAGGTAATGTAGGAATTTTCAGCAGGGATTACCAGTCTTCAATGTGGCATACTCTTTCACAAATCAATTTAACATGCTGATTTAGTGCTTATTATCAGCCGTTTCTTGTGCTTCCTAATATTTTTTGTGGAAACTATGACACATTTTTTCCAGGATTCTTCGATTAATATAAAGTTGTAACATTGTAAATGTCTTTACTGTCAATTTTGCTCAAATGTATTTGAGGCTCTCTCTATATATTTGAAATAATGTTTCTATATTGTGTCTTTTTTAAATTCATAAACATATTCTTGACCTTAAGTGTACATCTTGATATTTCGGTTAAACTTGAGAAATAATGAACAGCAAAAATACATCTTTTATTTGAATGGGTTTTTTATTTGGAGTAGGAAAGTTCCGTCACTGACATGTTATTGCAGTGTTGCATATCAATGTCATCAAATCTCGGTAAAAATATCCTATGGCATTAACTTCTTAAGGCCGATAGTGTTTCTATTTTGTTGGTTGTAGATGGTTCTTCTCTCTACCATGTACACTAGCTAGCATACCTTCACAATACATACAACAGTGACTCACAAGACTCAACTAACAGGACAGGGAATGACCCTCACAGTCAAAACACATCAAAATGTAAAGGTGAAGTGTGTAGTTTCTGCGCCACTAGCGTCGCCACATGGAATTGCAAAAAATAATATGTTTCATGCAATACTTTCATTTTTTATTAGGCATCCAAACAAGCTCATGTCATTGGTTAAGCCAATGTTACTGTAACAGGCTGGTTGTGATGCTCAAACAAACAGAGCAATGTTTTGAAATGTATCGATAGCGCCACAGAGCCACATATGAACGGCTGTTTCCAGCTCTCTCTGTATAAAGAAATTATTTTATTTTAACATAAAAAACGTACACCCATCACCTTTAAGTAAACATATGCAAATTGAGAACCAGCAATCTGCATGAGCGTTTGTCATTCGTGTTAAAGCAACTGTAAGGTGTTTTTTACCTTGAAAAACCATTGTGCTGCTACACTGACTTCTTATAAGGCGAATGTCTTCTGTTTCTGTCTCACGCTTCCCCCAAACTTGTTTCCTGATGTAAAGTTTAAAGTTTAGTGAACGAGTATGAAACTTTGAGAAAAGAGCGGGCTGCTTTACGGTATCGTCGCATAGCAATCCACTGTAATTACGACAGTGATATATTTACAGTGAATTCCACTTACTTAACTGTAGGGGGCTTCAAAGTCTCAAAAATACACAAAACTACATACAGTTGCTTTAATTATAATCTTTTACTTTGAAATCTTCTGTTAATAAACAACTTTTCAGAGACTTTTCATTTGAAGTCTTGAGTTTGTCATGTATGCTCGGTTGAAAAATGTAAATCTTATGAAATGAAATCACAAATCTCTTCCATTTCCTGCACTTTTTAGGAGTTATAGACAAAGGTAAAGTGAAAAATACTTCAAATATAAACAGCAAATTGAACATTCTGAGATTCAAAGTATATCACACAACACATACTTCTTTTGAAAATGAGCTACATCTAACACACACACACACACACACACACAAAATAATACCCAGAAGCAAAAGAAACTAAACATACTGCAAAATAATACCTAATGCTTTTTATGCTTCAAAACCATCCACACCCATCAGTTTGAATATTCAGTCACTGAAGAAAATCAATAAATAACAGACATATATATACATACACTAATAAATACAGAAAAATATTTGAAAAAAGTTCAGTATTGACCAGCCTTCATCTCACTTACAGTATAGAGTGAAAACTCAGCAAACCGAGTGAGCACGCACACACGCACGCACGCACGCACACACACACACACACACACACACACAGACACAGACACACACACAGAGAGAGAGAGAGAGAGAGAGAGAGAGCGCAATAAAAAGAACAGTAAAAACCATCAAGGACTTCAAAAAAGAACTCATACACAGTGAACTAGGGGTTCTCTTGCAATAAATAGTCCAAGAAATAAAAACATCTGCCTCATTCTTCAATGCCTAGCCATTTGTCACCCAACTCAGGAAAACAACAGGATAATGACAGTAACTGCTACTTGAGGTACCGTTTCTGTGATATCAGAGTGGCACAACAGAAACTGATGTGTGACCACCTGCGGGCATTTGAGGAGTGCTGATGAACATTTATCCACCAATGATAAGGAACTATTCAGGCAAAGGAAGGAGAGGACAGAAGTAACTCCTCCAAGGGCACTAAACGCACCAGGAGAAAGACAAGAGCAACAATATGGAATGTTCTTGTTCTCAAGTGCTGAGATGTGAGATCTGGAATAAGAACATATCCGTTTCAATCAGCACTTTTTGGGTCCCCATGCAGATGTCTTTTTCGGTGCTATTACAGATCCGAACGTGGGGAACTCTTCGGCACTGCTCATGTCTGGTGCCTGAATGTTGCAAAAAGAAGAAAAAGGAAATCATTAATATGACAGTGATAGTGACAGCTTGAAATCAAGCTTTTACCGTGGTAAACATTATTTTAAACCTTGTTGCCTTGTGCATTCCAAGGGGCGTCCCGCACAACAAAGCCTTTTGCTAGAGCTTTGTTGTCCTCGTCATTTCCTCCTGTCCCCATCGTCTTTGAAGGAGGCTTCATATAAGCTGCCATAGTCTCTGTCTCTGTGACACTCAACATCTAAGAGGGAAGATGAGTGAGCGAGGATCCAAAAGAAAGGAAAACACAAGTGATGGAATATATCTGTTTAGAAAGAAGCATTTGCAGTGGATTCCCGACTCACATATTCTTCTTCCAGGTTAAGTAGATGGTCAATGGCGTTATCAACATTCTCCGGCAGTCCAGTTACAGTAACCTTGCTCGGGTCCTCAGAACCTGGCTGAGGAAACCGTATGTCAACCTAAAAAAAGAAGAAGATTATTAAGGATCCCATGAACCAAATATGAGACATAGCTATTATTTGGCTGAATTATTAATTTTCAATATGTATTTTTATTAGGCATGCACCGATACCACTTTTTCCACTTTTATTTTTGGTACTTGCCGATACCGAGTACCGATACCGATATTTTTATTGCATTTGTACATTTTTTAAATATTGGGTACAGAAACCAAAAGAGTATGTACAGGTGCATCTCAATAAATTAAAATGTCGTGGCAAAGTTCATTTATTTCAGTAATTCAACTCAAATTGTGAAACTCGTGTATTAAATAAATGCAATGCACACAGACTGAAGTAGTTTAAGTCTTTGTTTCTTTTAATTGTGATGATTTTGCCTCACATTTAACAAAAACCCACCAATTCACTATCTCAACAAATTAGAATACTTCATAAGACCAATAAAAAAACATTTTTGGTGCCACAGGCTGATCGCCTCCATGCCACGCGGCATTGATGCAGTAATTCATGCAAAAGGAGCCCCTACCAAGTACTGAGTACATGTACAGTAAATGAACATACTTTCCAGAAGGCCAACAATTCAATAAAAATGTTTTTTTATTGGTCTTATGAAGTATTCTAATTTGTTGAGATAGTGAATTGGTGGGTTTTTGTTAAATGTGAGCCAAAATCATCACAATTAAAAGAACCAAAGACTTAAACTACTTCAGTCCGTGTGCATTGAATTTATTTAATACACGAGTTTCACAATTTGAGTTGAATTACTGAAATAAATGAACTTTTCCACGACATCCTAATTTATTGAGATGCACTTGTATATTAGGTGGGCATGCTGTCACCCAGCTTCATGCACACCTCAAATTCATTTTTTTCCCCCAGACTCGGTCTGAATATTTTTTAGACCAAAATTTGTATACATTTTACTGGTAGTCCACTGTATGAAGAATTTTTGGGTATGATTTGTCACAGTTTACTTTATTTTGCTATCCTCACTTACA
>NW_015505238.1:1171446-1173900 GCF_001515645.1 Sinocyclocheilus grahami
GACAGTGAGTTGAGCATATGTTTGATCAATTTAGCCTGCTCAAATCAACAGGACGACTTGCCTAAAATAAAATCTATAGATATAAAGCACTTTGTGCATTTCACAGTATTCATTTAAACATTTAACCTAGATAAATGTGCGCTGTTAGGCGCATATCCAATAGTTTGTGCGGAGAGTGGAAGCCGAAGAGCGCTCTGCAGGACATAGAGGCGCCAGCGCGATCACTTGCTTTTTTTTTTTTTATAACAAAAAACTAGTGTTTTCTGAGTCAGTGTCGCAAAGATGAATTTGACGAACCTGACTCGCCATCTCCTCATTGGACGTGCCTTTAGAGAGAAATGCATCTTTACGGATTACATAGGCTAATGAAAGAGTTTTTGTTTTCGATTTGAATTATTTCATTTTAAAATAGTAATGTAAAGCATTGTATAGATATAC
Source organism: Sinocyclocheilus grahami (assembly GCF_001515645.1). Taxonomy (NCBI): domain Eukaryota; kingdom Metazoa; phylum Chordata; class Actinopteri; order Cypriniformes; family Cyprinidae; genus Sinocyclocheilus; species Sinocyclocheilus grahami. Next base: position 1,171,885 of record NW_015505238.1, read on the forward strand.
AGTATTTATCATGTCGGTAAGGCAAGTACTCGCTGAGTTTCAGTTCATCATTGTGAGGCGCTCCTGCTCAAGACAGAGACGACCGAAAGCGCATCAGAAAGCATTTGTATTCCTTATTTTACAAAAGCACAAGGTTTTGTTTATATTGTGAGTGCACACACATAAAAGTAGACTTTGCAGTTCTGAATGAGGTATACTCTTACCTTTATGAGCAAAAATGATTTACTCATATTTTTAAGATTCCACTGTTATAAAAAAAAAAAAAGCAAGTGATCGCGCTGGCGCCACACACACAACATCAGCAATGCTACAATGACAAAGTCGCTTATATTAAACGTAAAACTTTTATGAACAGAACGAATAAGACTGATGTAGGCCTACCTACGTTGTAACACAAATAAATGAAAGTTTTTTGGATTTTCCCCTTACTTTAAACGAATGCTTATGGCTCATTATTATTCATGAAAAAAAGGCTATACAATAAAATAGTACAATGATAAATTCAACAATATTAAACTGAACTTTTCTAAACAAAATTAATATGGATTTCCCCTCAGGCTACCTTAAAACGATCATAGTTTGTGATTTATTATCTTAATTAAAACACATCAGCCATAAAATAGTACAATGGCAAAATCGCATATATTAAACATCTAACTTTTATTAACAAAATGAATAAGATATAGCCTTGCGTTGTAACCCAAATATATAAGGTATTTTCCCTTATTTAAAACGAATGCTTAGTTTGTGGTTTATATATTTTTTTTTTATGGAAACCCAGCAACAATAAAGACACTCACTTATAGGCTATTAAACGAAGAAATTAAAGTTTTATTAAAAGTAACTCTTTTGGATCCGCCATCATAGTGTGTTTGTTAAATTCAGGTTTTTATTTTTTAAAGGAACGACCAAGTGGCCAGCGGCAGACAGTGAGTTGAGCATATGTTTGATCAATTTAGCCTGCTCAAATTAACAGGACGACTTGCCTAAAATAAAATCTATAGATATAAAGCACTTTGTGCATTTCACAGTATTCATTTAAACATTTAACCTAGATAAATGTGCGCTGTTAGGCGCATATCCAATAGTTTGTGCGGAGAGTGGAAGCCGAAGAGCGCTCTGCAGGACATGGAGGCGCCAGCGCGATCATTTGCTTTTTTTTTTTTTATAACAAAAAACTAGTGTTTTCTGAGTCAGTGTCGCAAAGATGAATTTGACGAACCTGACTCGCCATCTCCTCATTGGACGTGCCTTTAGAGAGAAATGCATCTTTACGGATTACATAGGCTAATGAAAGAGTTTTTGTTTTCGATTTGAATTATTTCATTTTAAAATAGTAATGTAAAGCATTGTATAGATATACAGTATTTATCATGTCGGTAAGGCAAGTATTCGCTGAGTTTCAGTTCATCATTGTGAGGCGCTCCTGCTCAAGACAGAGACGACCGAAAGCGCATCAGAAAGCATTTTGGTTTTGTTGATATTGTGAGTGCACACACACATAAAAGTAGACTTTGCAGTTCCGAAAGAGGTATACTCTTACCTTTATGAACAAAAATGATTTAATCATTTAATCATATTTTTAAGATTCCACTGTTATAAAAAAAAAAAAGCAAGTGATTGCGCTGGCGCCACACACACAACATCAGCAATGCTACAACGACAAAGTCGCTTATATTAAACGTAAAACTTTTATGAACAGAACGAATAAGACTGATGTTGGCCTACCTACGTTGTAACACAAATAAATGAAAGTTTTTTGGATTTTCCCCTTACTTTAAACGAATGCTTATGGCTCATTATTATTAATGAAAAAAAAGACTATACAATAAAATAGTACAATGATAAATTCACCAATATTAAACTGAACTTTTCTAAACAAAATGAATATGGATTTCCCCTCAGGCTACCTTAAAACGATCATAGTTTGTGATTTATCTTAAAACACATCAGCCATAAAATAGTACAATGGCAAATTCGCATATATTAAACATCTAACTTTTATTAACAAAATGA
>NW_015505238.1:1176121-1221121 GCF_001515645.1 Sinocyclocheilus grahami
GTTTCTTCTCGCATCACTCTTGTCACGTGACCCCCCCTTCCCCACAAGTTTTATTTCTCAGCCCCCCCTGGACAAAATACATTCCCGCGGCTATGTGTGCTGTGATTGGCCAGCTATCCAGAGTGTTGTGATTGGCCGAATACCTAAAGCGTGTGACGGAAATGTTACGCCCCTACCATATTGTTATGATGCCCTGTCAGGCCGGGGCGATGATTCAAAAACATGAAAACCCATTATAAACAAGGCATTTGTTGCATCCAGTGGATGGATTATAATGACTTACAGTATACTGTCTTTTTATGCATAAACATAAAACCATGTCTGCATTTGTGATCGGAGAAATGACAAACAACAAGCCCTACACTACACTGCCCAAAAAACTCGCTTTAAATATAAAAATATAAAAAATAAAAACTCTTTAAATATAAAAAACATATTTACAATCTGTGAGTCAGAACAGCCGGCATTGTAGTCTACTCTACCAGGATCAGGAAACAGTCCTCCATAAAATGTGCTGCACACATCTGAATATTTGGGTTGAACTCTTCTGGAAAATTATTAAGTTAATTTTTATATATTTTATATTTTATAATATTACTACTATTATTATTATAAACATTGTTGCTGTTAGACTTTTTAATATTATAATTATAAATATCATGACTACACATTTTAGATGTTATATAGTTATGGCACTATTGGCGAATAAAACTTCTAAATTATTCATCATCATTATTATTATTATTATTACTGATAATGGTAATTGTTTTTAATATAACAGTAATAATACAAATTGTTATTATTATTGATAATTATGATAATAATAAAATAACAATAGTAGTTCATATTTTTATTGGTGATGATTTTAACAATAATAATAGTTAATAATAAATATTATAATGATGTTATTGGTCATCATTATCGTTATTAATATTATGATTCTGATGTTAAATATTGGTAAATGCAATTATTTTTTAATAATAATAATAGTTAATACATATTATAATGATGTTATTGATCATCATTATCATTATTAATATTATTATTATGTTTATGTTGTAAAATACTGGTGATTAACTTAATTAACGTGACTGTTAATTATTTTTAATATTAATAATAATAACAACAACAGATAATAATAATGATCATAATGATTGTTATTGATCATAATCATCATTATTAATTACTATTATGATAATGATGTTAAATATTGGTGATGGTGATTATTTTTTAATAATAATAACAATTAATAATAATGATCATAAGGATTGTTATTATTATGTTAAATAATGTACGCCAAAGTTTCTAATAATAAACTGAATCAGCATCATCATTATTATTATTATATAAAATATCATGACTAATTTAGATGTTATATAGTTTTTTCACTATTGTCAAATATGCAAAGTGTTCTTACTTTGAACTCCTCCATGAGTTTCCGAATGGCTTTGCCGCGTGCTCCGATGATGCGTGCGTGGACCCGCCGGTCCAGCCGGATGTCCTCACTCACCATATCCTGCAGCGCTGCCACCAGCTGCTCTATAGCCGCCCTGGCCTCGTTAGCATTCCTCTCATAACCCGAGATCACGATTACATCCTAGAGGGAGACAGAGTCGCGTGAAGAAAGACTGACAGCTAAACACACAGAAGCAGGATGACAGGTGTGAAAGGTATGAACCCAGTCTGGGTTAAAGAACGAGGAAATGCTCTTTCGAAAGCAATCTGCTTTCATACCTGCTGCTCATCACCCTTGTCAGGGAACTGCACGTTGACATCGTAGTCTTTGCGTATTTGAGAAATGACGGCTCCTTTGCGGCCTATAATTTTGGGGTGATATTTGGGGTCTACTGAGAGTGTCACCTTATAGCTCCGTAAAACCTACAAACAGACAAGAAAAAAGAATATATCCTATTTCAAGAAGTACATTTTAGGTCGTATCTGGAAATTGTTGTCACAGCATGTTCTCTGATTTCAGCAGAGCGGTGTTGAGCACAGGTTGTACCCGATCTTCCTGTTCCGCCTGCAGCTCCTTGACCCTCTCCAGCAGTCCCTGTTTGGCCCGCTCCACACTGGCCACCTGTCCTGTGATCTTTATGATATCTGACTGTTGCTCAGGCTGAGGAACCCAAATGTTGACCTACACAGCACAGCACAACCAGACACATTAACGTTCACTCATCAGTTGGACAATTTGTTTGACAGACCGTGGTCAACTGTTGCTGTATGGAAAATAGCAGCTTGGACATGATTCTAAACATATTCTTTTGTGTTCTACAGAAGAAAATAAAAGGAGGGTGATGTAATTGATGACAGAATTTTCATTTTTTACTTTACTGTCCAATTAACATGATTTTGTTCAATTCAATTCATTGAAGTTGGATTGTTTATGCCTACACATTCCAAACTTTGGGGTCAGTAAGATTTTTTGTTTTTAAAGAAATTACTACTTTTATTCAGCAAGGATGCATTAAATTGATCAAAAGTGAAAGTGAAGACATTTATAATATGTGACCCTGGACCACAAAACCAGTCATTAGGGTCCATTTTTTGAAATTGAGATTTAAACATCAATGGAAAGCTGAATAAATAAGCTTTCCATTGATGTATGGTTTGTTAGGATAGGACAATATTTGGCCGAGATACAACTATTTGAAAATCTGGAATCTGAGGGTGCAAAAAAAATCTAAATATTGAGAAAATCGCCTTTAAAGTTGTCCAAATTAAGTTTTTAGCTATGCATATTACTAATCAAAAATTAAGTTTTAATATATTTACAGTCTGAAATTTACAAAATATCTTCATGGACCATGATCTTTACTTAAAGGTGCTGTATGTAAGTTTTTGACTCTACTAAAGCATAAAAATACCATAATATGTTTGCAGATATTTAAGAAACATGCTAAGTTAACGTACTTGTTTATCTGAAAAACAATGCTACAGTCAGTTATTCTCCTTTGAAAATGTGCGTTCCGGGCCGGAATGTCGGTCTCTGTTTCGGTTTGTGAAACCCGCCCACTACCAGTTTACCCAATTGTATTTCTGGACCCCGGGTTTCCAGTTGGCGGAAAACAAGGCATATTTCATTTCATTCATCATCAAGTGCGCTCGTTCCTGTTGTGTCATCAATCTGGCAACCTGCGTGTGCGTCAAGTCTGAGGAGGAGGGGCCAGGCGAAAAAAACCCTTTCCAATATTTTGAATTTGGATTGCAATACCTAGTCCAGTCAATCCTACATACAGCACCTTTAATATCCCAATGATTTTTGGCATAAAAGAAAAATCTATAATTTTGACCCATACAATGTATTTTTGGCTATTGCTACAAATATACCCCAGTGACTTAAGACTGGTTTTGTGCTCCAGGGTCACATATTACAAAAGATTTCCATTCAAATAAATGCTGTCTATTCATCAAAGAATCTTGAAAAATGGTATCATGATTTACACAAGAATATTAAGCAGCACAACTGTTTTCAACTTTGATAATAATATGAAATGTTTCTTGAGCACCGATCAGTATATTAGAATGATTTCTGAAGGACCTTGTGACACTGAAGACTGAAGTAAAATAGAAAACAGTTGTAATAGTATCTGATAACATTACTGTCTTTACTGTATTTTTGATCAAATAAACATTATTTTTTCAATATATATAACATTACTGCTTCACGTGAGCAGTTCTTTCAAAAACACAATCTTATTAACCCCAAACTTTTGAACGGTAGTACAAAGTACAATTCAATATGTCTCTACCTCATAGTCCTCCATCATTTTCCTTATTCCAGCTCCTTTCTGTCCTATGATGTAACGATGAAGGTCATAGGAAACCTCAACATCAATCGTCACAGGAACTAAGGCCTAGAATGCAAAAAGGAAGGAAAAATGGGATAAAGAGAATGATCCACCACAGGACAAAAGAGACAGCTAGAATTTCCAGAATTCCTTACAAGTAAAGCTGCACGAGCCAGCTCGCACTTTTCAGCTCGACCCGTCACAGTGATGATATCGCACTTCCGAGGGATGAGGTCCGTATCCCCGTTCTCTTGAGATGCCGCTTCCTGAACTGCCAGCCACAAAAACAAGAAATAATACAGCTCATAAATATTCTAGTCATCATTTAACACAATGAAGAAAAGTCTCAACTAAGGAAGAGACCTGCAGACTCATCTCTGTCTGGAAATTTGATCTGAACTTCATGTTCCCGTGTAATTTGTTGTATTTTGCAGCCTTTGGGTCCCATGATGGCTCTGTGGTACCGCTGAGGAATCAACACCTCCACATTCACCTGTGACTCCTGATGGCACATTAGCAGATAAAGACCATCAATATACAATCAATATATATATATATATATATATATATATATATATGCATGTGTGTGTGTTTTTGTTAACAATAATAATATGAATATGTGAACATGTTATTGTTCTAGTCTTCTCTAAGATTCCTTTTATAAGCAGGCAACATACACTACCATTCAACCATTTTTTTTTATGTTTTCTGAAAGAAGTCTCTTATTCTCACTGGGGTTGCATTTACTTGATCAAAAATACAGTAAAAAAGTATTAGTGTGAAATATTGTGACAATTTAAAATAACTCATTTCTATTTTAAAGGAGACATATTATGCCCATTTTTACATTATGTAATATAAGTCTCTGGTGTCCCCAGAATGTGTCTGTGAAGTTTCAACTCAAAATACTCCACAGGTCATTTATTATATCATTTTGAAAATGCCTATTTTGAGTGGAAGCAGAAACACGCTGTTTTTCTGCCTGTCTCTTTAAATGCAAATGAGCTGCTGCTCCCCGCCCCCTTTTCCAGAATAGAGCTGCCTCCTACCTGCTAAAAACATCTGTTTTGGTTCTGATTATCATGCTTATCACGCTGAAATCATGCGTTTTAAACCATACGAGTTTAAACTTCTGATATATGGTTTTCTGAGCGCACACGGACAGAAAGCGGCTGTCACAGCATGTGAGTACTAAACTAAGTTCTCATTCACACACAAGTTTACGTTAAAAACACATGAGTTACAAAAACAGTCGGTTATGTCTGTGGAGGTAAACTACTGGGAAATAAATCGCACATTTATTTAAGATCTGTGTGGCAGCAGCAATATACAGTAAATTAATCAATAAATCCACTGCTCTTTTGTCTCCTCTGAGGCTGGGACTCTAAATAGTGTTCTGTGCTCGTCTGTGCAGCCAAAGACAGAACAGTTAGCACGCTTTGCTCAAACTTTCGCCATGGCATTAGAAATGCTACACCGTTGTCGCTTGCGAAAACACAATTCCGCCATGGGTGGAAACTCAGATTAAGGGGCGGTAATATTATAATGAGATCACTTTGCCAGTCACCAAGGGAGCAAAATCAGACGCGCTCGTTTTCTCAGATGCTTGCAGAAAAAGGCTTACCAAAACAAAGTTACTAGATGTACCTGGGACCTGATTATAGCACTTAAAACCTGGAAAAGTCAGATTTTCATGATATGTCACCTTTAATATATTAAAAAAAAGTTATATATTCCTGTGATGGTAAAGCTGAATTTTCAGTAGCCATTACTCCAGTCTTCAAATGTCACATGATACTTTAGAAATCATTCTAATATGTTTTCTAATATTTTGTGTTTTTTTCTTTCAGTTTATTTTCAGTTTAAGTTTCTTTAAATATATTTTTTTATCAATTCTTTCAAAAAATGTTGAACAGCAGTGTATATACTGTTCTTGGTCGAAAAATCACTGCATTTACATACAATATGTACACATGGATTGAATATGAATCTCACAAGATCTCGAACGATCTCCTGAATGCGTTTCTTAGCAGCGTCAACACACTCTCTGGGTCCTTTGAGAGTGATATTGTCACTGTGTGTGCCCGTGCGAGGGAAGCTAACAGCTACACCGCCATATTCCTCCGCCAACTCTCTCAACACCTGCCCTCTCCGACAGACGAAGTGACGGTGATGCCGGGGGTCCACGACCATACTGTCCTCTATCACGTCATCCTGAAAAGAAAGGACAGATGAACTGCAGGAAGTGCATTCAAAGAAACACAACCTCAAATGTTTTGCTTTCTCTTCTGGCATACCAGATTTTTAATGAGGGTCTCCAGCTCTTTCTGGGCAAGCCATACAGCCTCCTCTTTACCCATGATGGTAATGTGCTCCTGTTCTGGTTCATCTGGTGATGGGAAGATGATCCGTGCTCCGGTTCGGTCCCGTACCCGTCGGATATTAGCTCCTCCTCTGCCTATCAGGAACTTGTGGTACTCTGGCTTGGCTTGAAGCTCCACTGAGAAGTTGTTGACTTGCTGGTGGGACAAAAAACAAATGATTCAAAAATGACTTGGTCATGTGATTATGAAAATTCTAGCAGTGTTTTTTGCACTGCTGTCTTTCTTGCTTTTCTGCTTGAAATCTTCATCTAATTACTCACCTTCTCCTCCGCCAACTGCAGCAGTTGTCTCCTGGCTCTCTCCACCTCCTCTGCAGGACCTCGGATAGTGACCTTGTCCAACCCTGAGCCCTCCGCAGGGAAGTGGATGTGAACACCCCCACACTCTTCCATCACAGAGCGCACCAGACTGCCCTTGGATCCAATCAGAGAGTTGTGCAGTTTGGCTGGGATGGAAACCTCAGCCTCCTTCAGGTTGGCCTGGGAGAATTGAAAGATCAAGCGAGAATGTGTGAGAGAAGAAAAACTAAGAGCACTGGGAATTACACCTATAATACATTTTCTAGCTTCCTGTTTCTCTCACCAGCTCTTTCTGAATGGCGAGAATCCGATCTCGTGCGGCTTCACAGCTGCACTTCTTGCCAGTTATTACAATCATCTCAGAGTTGCTGTTTTCCGTTGGGAGATCAATCTTGGTGTTGGTCTCCTCACGTATCTATATAGATTTACACAGCAACGATTTCTCTCATAAAAAAACAATAACATTAACACAACATTTAAATAGCGGTTAATATAAACTAAAAGTAAAAATGGAAATTTTTATTATTTATTCAAATGCTGAATGTTATTTTTAAACATTCTGTGGCCATGCTATAATACTCTCAGTGTTTTTATGGTCCTTTTTTTGTGTGTGTCATTTTTCTCACTATGAACCAGTGCTGTTATTGTTAAGTAAAACCAAAATTTTCGGTATTTGAAATAAAGGTAAACTAATAAAGGAGCAAAGCAAGAAAAGAGACATACTGTACTGATTTTGGGTACCAAACATTTTTGTTGCAGTATTAAAAACAAGTCATTTTTACAAATCTAAATAAAATGGCAGACTTTGTGTCCTCACCTTTTTAATGTTGGCACCTCCTTTACCAATTATGTTTTTGTGGAACTGCTTGTGGATGGGTACAGAAATTGAGAAGCTGCTCTCAACCTAATAACATGAACATATAATTACAAATATAATATAATACAAAAAACTCAATGTAATTCAAAGAGTTAACTACTTCTCAGCTCTTTTACTTTAAAACCGAAAAAGTGCCTTAACTATAATAGCATTGCAAGAGATTGTCATCTGTAGGCTGAGTATGATCATTTCATAGCTGTCTGAGCTCATAATAGCTGCTCTTTCTTTGACCTTGTATTAGTCACAAAGCAAATGTTATTTGAGAGCAGGAAGGAAGCTAGAGGAAATTACTCTTGTACCAGCTCAGCGAGGAGTTTCTGCAGAAACTTCGCACATTTCTCCACTTCGTTTTTAGGCCCTCTGAGCTGTACTATGTCACTTTTCTGTTGCTGGTCTGGAAAGATGATAATGACCTGCGAAAATTAAACCATCTGTATGAAATCATCTCTCATGTAATGCTATAAAAAATGTGCAGGAGAATATAGATGTTGCTGCATTTTACAAAATGAAGCAGTGAGCACCTCAGGAAACTTGTCCCGTACTTCTTTGATCTTCTCTCCTTTCTGCCCAATGATAGTGCGGTGAAACCTCTGCTCTATTATCAGGTCTTTCGTGCGTTCATTTTCCTAAAGATGCCAGAAAACAACAAAGCTTAAACCATGCAGGCAAATGTGCCAGATAGGTTCATGAATCTCATATGCAGAGAGCTCTTGTGATTTCCATATAGAACGTCTCACCATGCGCTGGGCCATGTCCATCAGTTCCTTGCGAGCGAGCTGTACTCCCTGAGGATCGCCCTCGATACGAACCAGCCCACAGCGCTCCGAGTCCTGAGGAATCCTCACTGATACCTTATACTGCTCCTTTATCCGATTTACTGGGAGAAGCACCAATAATTCATTCATCTGCACTGTTCATTGATCAAATCAACTTCACTGTAACAGATATATTAGGGATAACTCAAAGAGTCACTGAATCAGATTCAGTGTGCAACGCAGTTATTCATTTTCTCAGGTTCTGTTGTAATGGCAACAACACATGAAATATTATATTTAAATAGAGAGGGAGATATACATTTGCAACTGTTGCATATTGTCATTGTGCACTGCTTGTAATCAAATAATGTGTAAAATCACAATTATTTGACTATTCAAACATCAATTTCTATCTGTGCTATGAGCTCTGTTTCTATCCAGGCATCCCAAACACGACTAAAGTTTCAGATTTTAACCTACTGTTGGCCCCGTTTTTGCCAATGAGATGTCTGTGGAAACGCTGGTCAATGTTAATCTCTGCATAGTCCATTCTTGCCATCTGCAGGGAGGAAAATAAAATACTTGGACTATACCTAAACTGTTTATATTCCACAAAGGCTGAAACCTTAAAGGGGTCCTATTATGCGTTTTCACTTTTTCAACTTTAGTTAGTCTGTAATGTTGCTGTTTGAGCATAAAAAAGATCTGCAAGGTTACAAAGCTCAAAGTCCACTTCAAAAGGAGATATTTTATTTAACAGAAATCACTTTTCAAAAACTACAACGAACGACTGGTTTGGACTACAACGCATATTTTCCGGGATTTGTGATATTACAAATATCGACGAATGGGATGAGACCTGGTTGAGCTGCACTAGAGAAGGCAACGAGTGTTATCACTATGTCGGAGACACGCTAGCTTTCCCAAGGCAGACGAACTTAGAGCGGTTACAATCACCCGGGTTTAAATCGCGCTCAAATTGCTTTGATTTTGACGCAATATTTACACTGAAGCTCGCAGGCGGCTATGGTAAGGGGCATGACATTTCCAGACCAGGCGCCGAGTGCTGCCAATCACAATACACACTGGCCCAGCTAACCAATCACAGCACATTTCGTATTTCAGAAGGCGGGCCTTCATTTGATACAGGAACTATTCGAGCCGTTCATGCCAGACTGGGGAGAGAGGTGTTGTAATAATGTAAAATATGTGAAAAATAATGTGTTTTTCGAACAACTTAGTATGGGATCCTGTTCTAGTACACCCCCAAAACAAAATCAAGACTTTGTAAAAGTGCATAATAGGACCCCTTTAAGAACAAACCATAACTGAAATCTTAAACCATAACAGTTATAAGATATGAAGCAACCTTTTTTAGCAACCAAATTTCCCATTTTTTATTCCATTCTATCTTCATTTTAACAACAAGAGCAAAAGAAAAAAAAACTGCTAAAAAGAGATTTGAGGGTTCTCTTACCAGGTCTTTGATGATCTCCTGTATCTGAGCCTGAGCTTGTTCTACCTCCTCCGTTGGTCCCTCCAGACTGATACGTTCCTCTCCATCAGTAAACTCTATATGCACCTAATGATGACAAACAGCCGGTTAAATGCCTGAAATGTGGTTAACACAAGTTATTTTCACATTTTATTCTATGAAATAAAACATAACAATATTACCCCACTCATGATTTTTTAAGCTTTTATGTATCTTGAAAAAGGTGATTGCTAACAAGTGGCTTAATAGGACTATAGAGGTTGACTGGGACATCAAAAAACATCACACTACACTGGTAAACTCTCTACTCACTAGTCTGCTTTTACAGCCTCGTTGTGTTTATACTTGCACTCTTGAAAACTATTCTAACTCTAAGATTTTAAATAAAGTTTGAAAGGGTTCACAGAAGCTTGGTGGTGATGACGTTTATAGCCTGTACATTAGCTTTATACTTCTGGTGATTGTATTTAAGCTTTAAAGGGATAGTGAAAATGAAAATAAAAAAAATGAAAGAAGAAAGTTCCGTCATCAATTATTCACCCACATGTCGTTCCAAACCCGTAAGACCTTTGTTCATTTTCAGAACACAAATTAAGATATTTTTTAAGGAAATCCAAGAGCTTTCCGACCCTGCATAGACCGTAACGCAACTACCACGTTCAAGGCCCAGAAAGGTAGTAAGGACATCGATAAAATAGTCCATGTGACAGCAGTGGTTCAACCTTAATTTTATGAAGCTACAAGAATACGTTTTGTGCTCAAAGAAAACAAAAATAATGACTTTATTCAACAATTTCTTCTTTTATGGGTCACCTTTCTGGGCCTTGAACGTGGTAGGACCCTTGCTGTCTATGGAGGGTCAGATATAAAAATATCTTAATTTGAGTTCCGAAGACGAGCGAAGGTCTTACAGGTTTGGAACGACATGAGGGTGACTTCGCATTTAAATGTTCTATACCTTAGGCAGCTGCTGAGTGATGCGACTGATGTTTTGTCCTTTTTTGCCAATGATGAAACGATGGAGCCAAGCCGGAGCAATCACCTCCACCACTATCACACTTTTAGCCTGCAAAACACACAAGTGGCATGTGAAAAGCAGCCTTTTGCATGCATTCTGTTGAAAATAAGGCCATAAAATGCCAAAACAACTGACCTTGGCGTACACCTGCGTAAGAGCCGGACCCAGCTTATCTGGTTCTCCTCTGAGGATGATGGTCTCGGATGCAGAGTCCAGAGGGGGCATCTCCACAGACACCCCTGTGTTCTCCAGGATCTCCTGCAGGGTGTTGCCCTTGGGGCCTACTATGTACTTATGTTGTGACTTTTTCACCTCCACTGAGATTGTGGTCGTTTTTCGTTTCTGCTTGTGAATATTAAGAAGTAGGTCAGGAAATTTCACCAGGCTTTAAATGTGAAATTTCACATTTCTCTGTGTGTGTACACAAAGTTTCTTATACTCACTAAGGCTGCATTTATTTGATCAAAAAACAGTAATACTGTAAAATATTATTATAATTTTAAATAACAGCTACCTTTTTGCATAGATTTTGAAATGTGTGACGGCAAAGCTGAATTTTCAGCAGCCATTACTCCAGTCTTTAATCTCAAATGATCCTTCAGAAATCATTGTTCTTAAATTTTCTGATTGGTACTCAAAAAATATTCTTATTTTTATAAATGTTAAAAAGTTGTGCAGCTTAAAGGTCATGAAAATCTGACTTTTTCAGTGCTATAATCGGGTCCCCAGTGCATCTACCAACCCAGAGAACGTGAAAAAGATCAACCCAGTAAATTGTTTTTGGTAAGCCTTTCTCTGCAATGTTGTGAAAAAACAAGATGCTCAGATTTTGTGATGTATCTTATTATAATATTACCGCCCCTTAATCTGGAAGTTTCCACCCACGGCTGCGCCATTGTGTTTTCGCAAGCAAAAACCATGTACCAGTTCTAACGCCATGGCAAAAGTTCGAGCAAAGCATGCTAACTGTTCTGTCTTTGGCTACATTGACGAGCACAGAACACTATTTAGAGTCCCAGCCTCAGAGGAGACAAGAGAGCAGTGGATTTATTGATTTATTTACTGTATATTACGCTGCTGCCACACAGATCTAATATAAACATGCGATTTCTTTCCCAGCTGTTTACCTTCACAGACATAACTGACTGTGTTTTTGTAACTTATGTATGTTTTTAACATAAAATTGCATGTATTTGACAGTTTAATCACAATAAGACATGAAAGAGAACTTAGTTTAGTACTCACATGCTGTGTGACAGCCACTTTCTGTGCGAGTGCTTCAGATGTATGCGCTCAGAAAACCAAAGTTTAAAGGTCCCATATTGTACAACTTTCTGGAGTTTTGTTTTAGGTTTTGATGTCCTTAATAATGTATATTTGCGGTATAAGTACCAAAAACCATCTCAAAATATTTTTACAGCTCCTCTCTCAGGAGCCCTGATGAGAACAGGTCGATTTTGGCCTGTCTAATTAATATTCATGAGCCTCTCTTCTGATTGGCCTGTTGTTTTCTGAGTGACGCACGGCCAGACCAACCACAGGTAACTAGGGTCAGCGACGTCACAGCGCTAGCTGGAGGCAGCAAAACAAAGGGGAAACTGGAGGTGGCCCATTTAAACCAGCGCAGATTCGGCTACATAAGGAGCTTAAAATATCATCTTGTTGTGATGTTGGGTGCTAGAATTGACGTAATACAGCCTCAAATTAGAAATTTGGTCACATATCTGCTGCCACTGCCAGACAAAAAAACGACGACAGCTGTGGTTAAACGCGATAAAACGAGCAGACTGGACAGAAACGATCGTCAAAAATGCGACACTTCTTATCAGAAAAGGTTCAATAAAGTATTGTCTTTTATTGTTATTGGCGCGTCTACAGATTTCTTGCCATATGGCTATGTTTCTTGCATCTCACGACTATGTCGTGTATGAAATAATGTCTGTGTGCATGTGTATAAAACAACAAACTGACAATTTATATATAATCATTTGTAATTGTATATACATTGTTGTGATTAATTGTGGCTGGAACAATAATGTAGCTGTAAAAATAGTTGCCTGCTGAAATTAAAATGTATATACATCTTCATCATGACTAGATAGACACGGTGAGTTTGTCTTTACTATACACGTTAGATCAAAAAATATTCTTATTTTTATAAATGTTAAAAAGTTGTGCAGCTTAAAGGTCATGAAAATCTGACTTTTTCAGTGCTATAATCGGGTCCCCAGTGCATCTACCAACCCAGAGAACGTGAAAAAGATCAACCCAGTAAATTGTTTTTGGTAAGCCTTTCTCTGCAATGTTGTGAAAAAACAAGATGCTCAGATTTTGTGATGTATCTTATTATAATATTACCGCCCCTTAATCTGGAAGTTTCCACCCACGGCTGCGCCATTGTGTTTTCGCAAGCAAAAACCATGTACCAGTTCTAACGCCATGGCAAAAGTTCGAGCAAAGCATGCTAACTGTTCTGTCTTTGGCTACATTGACGAGCACAGAACACTATTTAGAGTCCCAGCCTCAGAGGAGACAAGAGAGCAGTGGATTTATTGATTTATTTACTGTATATTACGCTGCTGCCACACAGATCTAATATAAACATGCGATTTCTTTCCCAGCTGTTTACCTTCACAGACATAACTGACTGTGTTTTTGTAACTTATGTATGTTTTTAACATAAAATTGCATGTATTTGACAGTTTAATCACAATAAGACATGAAAGAGAACTTAGTTTAGTACTCACATGCTGTGTGACAGCCACTTTCTGTGCGAGTGCTTCAGATGTATGCGCTCAGAAAACCAAAGTTTAAAGGTCCCATATTGTACAACTTTCTGGAGTTTTGTTTTAGGTTTTGATGTCCTTAATAATGTATATTTGCGGTATAAGTACCAAAAACCATCTCAAAATATTTTTACAGCTCCTCTCTCAGGAGCCCTGATGAGAACAGGTCGATTTTGGCCTGTCTAATTAATATTCATGAGCCTCTCTTCTGATTGGCCTGTTGTTTTCTGAGTGACGCACGGCCAGACCAACCACAGGTAACTAGGGTCAGCGACGTCACAGCGCTAGCTGGAGGCAGCAAAACAAAGGGGAAACTGGAGGTGGCCCATTTAAACCAGCGCAGATTCGGCTACATAAGGAGCTTAAAATATCATCTTGTTGTGATGTTGGGTGCTAGAATTGACGTAATACAGCCTCAAATTAGAAATTTGGTCACATATCTGCTGCCACTGCCAGACAAAAAAACGACGACAGCTGTGGTTAAACGCGATAAAACGAGCAGACTGGACAGAAACGATCGTCAAAAATGCGACACTTCTTATCAGAAAAGGTTCAATAAAGTATTGTCTTTTATTGTTATTGGCGCGTCTACAGATTTCTTGCCATATGGCTATGTTTCTTGCATCTCACGAAAATAATGTCTGTGTATAAAACAACAAACTGACAATTTATATATAATCATTTGTAATTGTATATACATTGTTGTGATTAAGTGATTAATTGTGAATAATGTAGCTGTAAAAATAGTTGCCTGCTGAAATTAAAATGTATATACATCTTCATCATGACTAGATAGACTCTGTGAGTTTGTCTTTACTATACATGTTAGATGTGATCAAGCTTTAAATGTATTTTTATTGATCTAATAGTTTTATGGTCATAAAGTTATTTGGCTTAGAAGGTTATTATTTCATGTTTCATTTATATATTAAATGTCCTTTTTCAAATGAAGCAGTAATTCCTATCATCTGACTTTCCTCTGGCAGTGCATTGTTGCTAAGCAACTAAATGGAAATGTACAGTAGAAATAGGACAGTTTGAGACTATAACACAGACAGGAAAAGCGCACATACTGCGGGTGATGAATATGCCAGTTAAAACCGAAGAAATTCTATTTACTCGCTGCATCATTACCAAGCACGCTCAATGTTTCGCTCCTTTTAAAACTCTTCATATTTCATACAGTATGAGAAGGATGCTTCAGGAAATGATGTCACCACTTTACAAAAATCTCCAAATGCAAACAACCGCGTTTATAAAGACCTGGCCTCTCCTCTGTAACCCATGTGTCATCGCGGTTAGTTGTCATGCCAACAAGTAATGAAATGCGAACGGCTTTGACCACTGCAGTTTTGTCCTGCGTTTTATATAATAGCACTCATGAGACTGATAAGTATCTTATCAGTGCGGCAGATTCCTGAGTGGCATAATGGTACTCAGAATAAATTAATTAATTAATTAGCAGTCCTCATTCTTCGGCGATGAGATGATTTGTGACAGCAGTGAATTGGTTATGGCTTTGCAGTTATTAAACAGTCCCTGACTGTTTAATCGCTGGTTAATGAGGTCTATACAGGTTATGGCTGCAGGGTTGCCAGGTTTTCAGAACAAAACCTGCCCAATTGCTACTCAAAACTAGCCCAATCACATTGTGCTCCAAAGGGGTAAAATAGCTACATGTTTTTTGGCGGGGTTCCCCCTGGTACAATTCGTATTCCATGGGCTAAATATCACGTTATTGGGGTCGCTTTAACCCAGGGGTGGCAAACTCAGTTCCTGGAGGGCCGGATCCCTGCAAAGTTTAGCTTCTACCCTAATTAAACACACCTGATCTAGCTAATCACGTCCTTCAGGCTAATTTGGAAACTACATGGTTTGTGTGTTAGAGCAGGGTTGGAACTGAACTTTGCAGGGCTGAGTTTGACACCCCTGCTTTAACCCATAGACATGAAAAACAACCCGCAGCAACAGTGTTAAAGTAACCTAATTCTGCGGGGGAAACGCAGACTTGGCAACACTGGCTGGCTAATCAAGCTCTGTCCTGTTTCAGGAGGGTTCGAATATCCATCCCTCTCACTGAAGATCAGTGTTGGGGAAAGTTACTTTTAAAAGTAATGCATTACAATATTGCGCTACTCCCACAAAAAAAAAGTAACTAATTTAGTTACTTTTTATGAAAAGTAATGTGTTGCATTATTTTTGTGTTACTTTTTCTCATCTGGGTGGAGCTTGCTGGTTTGTTTATAAAGGTCCCATATTTTACACCTTTCTGGAGTTTTATTTTAAGTCTTGATGTCCTTAAGAATATATACGTATTTGCGGTATAAGTACCAAAAACCATCTCAAAATATTTTTACAGCTCCTCTCTCAGGAGCCCTGATGAGAACAGGTCGATTTTGGCCTGTCTAATTAATATTCATGAGCCTCTCTTCTGATTGGCCTGTTGTTTTCTGAGTGACGCACGGCCAGACCAACCACAGGTAACTAGGGTCAGCGACGTCACAGCGCTAGCTGGAGGCAGCAAAACAAAGGGGAAACTGGAGGTGGCCCATTTAAACCAGCGCAGATTCGGCTACATAAGGAGCTTAAAATATCATCTTGTTGTGATGTTGGGTGCTAGAATTGACGTAATACAGCCTCAAATTAGAAATTTGGTCACATATCTGCTGCCACTGCCAGACAAAAAAACGACGACAGCTGTGGTTAAACGCGATAAAACGAGCAGACTGGACAGAAACGATCGTCAAAAATGCGACACTTCTTATCAGAAAAGGTTCAATAAAGTATTGTCTTTTATTGTTATTGGCGCGTCTACAGATTTCTTGCCATATGGCTATGTTTCTTGCATCTCACGACTATGTCGTGTATGAAATAATGTCTGTGTGCATGTGTATAAAACAACAAACTGACAATTTATATATAATCATTTGTAATTGTATATACATTGTTGTGATTAATTGTGGCTGGAACAATAATGTAGCTGTAAAAATAGTTGCCTGCTGAAATTAAAATGTATATACATCTTCATCATGACTAGATAGACACGGTGAGTTTGTCTTTACTATACACGTTAGACGTGATCCACCTCATAGTAACAATCCTGTCAGATCGTCCATCCTTTGAGTGAGAGTGTAACGTTACAGGTCGGCTGATCTGGTTTTGTGGTTAAAGTTAACCTTTTCGACATGTTTCCGCGATGTTGTCTGGGGTTTGGCAAAAGGAGAGTGGGACGGTGGGCGGTGCTCAGGGTGGTGACTGAAGGCGGTGACTGTGTAGTTCTGACGTCAACTTTTTACGGAAGTCACAACGGTTTGTGAAAAATCACAGCTAGTTTAATCAGGCTGTGTGAATTTTGCTGTGGACTGACTGTTTTGAAACTTACATGGTAGTTACATAGCACCTAGACCTCAGTTATCATGAAAAACGCCAGGAAATTTCAGTTTTGACAATATGGGACCTTTAAACTAATATGGTTTAGAACGCATGATTTCAGCGTGATAGACATGATAATCAAAACCAAACATATGTTATTTAGCAGAATATCTGAAGCATGAGCTGTAAGGCACAGCCCTATTCTGGAAAAGGGGGCGGGGAGCAGCAACTCATTTGCATTTAAAGAGACATGCACAAAAACAGAGTGTTTCTGCTTGTACTCAAAACAGGCGTTTTCAAAATGACGTAATAAATGATCTGTGGGGTATTTTGAGGAGATATTTCACAGACACATTCTGGGGACACCTGAGACTTATATTACATCTTGTAAAAAGGGACATAATAGGTCTCCTTTATTATTATTTATTTATTATTTAAAACAGGTTTTTTTTTTACATTATAAATATTTTTATTGTCACTTCTGATCAATTTAATGTACCCTTGGTGAATAAATTTATTGATTTCTTTAAAAAAAAAAAATTTTTTTTAAATGACCCAAAATTATGAATGACAGTGTAATTGTGAATCACCTTCTCTTCATAGATGGCCCGGATGCAGGCAATCGCCATGGCAACTGCCTCTTTCTCGCCGGTAATGACAATCTCATCTTTGGGTATGCTGGGTGGTGGGATGCTAATACGAGCGCCGGTCTCTTGACTAAGCTCTTGAACGAGTCGATTATATGCACCAGCGATGAATGGATGAAAAGCCTTCTCAAAAGACAGACGTTCCACTGCACGCTTATCCTAAAGCAAACAGTGAGGTCATAATAAGACTGAATTACAAATGAAACGCAAAACTTCATCTCATCTATCTTCGATGGTTACCTGCTCAGCAGAGATGAGCTGGATTTCATGGCGAGCTTTCTCAATGCCTTCCTTGGTGCCGGTGATACGGATGTTGGCGTTGGGATCGTCAGAGCGGGGGATGGCGATCTTGGTGGCTGTTTTCAGCTCCAGCTCCTGCAACTTTTCCCCGTTCTTTCCGATCACAAATCGATGATGTTCTTTCGGAATAAGCACAGTCGCTGACGCCTAAGAAGTTAAGCATTCAAATATATAACTTTTAACATACAGTAAAATGAATCGAATAAGAAATGCAAGACTCAAACAAGCACCTGAGTCTGCAGTCGGGCCACAATCTCCTTCCTCGCTTTCATAACCGAATCCAGTTTTCCAGTCACCATGATGGAAAGGCCTTGGTCCTTGGCAAGAGAGAGTTCGATATGTGCCCCGGTCTTCTGCATGATATCCAGGCATACTTTCGCCTCCTCACCCTCACCAAACTGACTGTTGTCTTTATACCGCCGCTCCTCCAAAGGAACATGGAACACCTGAAGGTGCAAAGAGAAGTAGAAAAAGTGTGGCAGGCCCTCAATAACACGGAAAAGATACAGTGCAGCTTACTCAGACTGTATAAACCTTCTGTGGATGATTATATATGTTACCTGAGTGATGACAGAGGCTTTGATGGGTCGGATTTTGCACCAGGCACCTGCCGGCTCACCTGTCTTCTCACCTGGAGTGCCCTTGTCCGGTAAAGGTGGAAAGGCCTCCAGATAGGTGGGTATATATGCTTCATCTTCTGGCACACTACCTAATCACAGAAAATAAAAAAGGAATTGTAAAATGCACACAACAACTTCTCTTTGCATTATTTTGATAATAACAGTATGATGCTTTATAAAGACAATCAACCAGTGTCATATAGAACAAAGAAATACCAACTGCATAAACAATTATTGAAAATACTAACACATTTTTTTTCTTTTTTGTACATCTTAGTTGTTCAGTTTACTTCACCAACAAGGATACATCAATTATATATTTAATATTGATAATTATGAATGGAAATAATTATTATATTATTTTATATAACAGCACAAGTTTTCAGCATCAGTGTTCAAAAACAAAGAGATGTGTCTAAAGGCCTGTTGACACTAAGAATCATAATATAAAGACTTATAAAGACATAGTTTAAAGGGGTCATATGATGCTATTTTAAAGATCATTATTTTGTGTATTTGGTGTAACAGAATATGTTGACATGCCTTTCTTTTTTTTTTTTTTTAAGAAATAGCCTTTGTGCACAGCCAGCCTTGCACTCTTCTAGGTTCAAAAAGCACTCTTCTAGTCGTCCATAAAATGCGTTGCACAAATTCGAACATCTGGGTTGTGCTGTTCTGTTGTAGAGAAATCTTAACCAATGATTCCTAATTGAATCTACTTCCGGGAGGCCAAATAAAGTGCTTTTGCTTTCGCACTGAATCACACAGCGTCTCCCTGACATGGCTGCATCAACACTACTGCTGTTCCTGAAACCACGCCTTCTTTCTTTGCGTGAACATTTGGGCGGCATTATGCTAATATTTCCACATAGTGACGTAGACATGTGGGGGCGTGTTAGAATGAGCCGTTTTAGGTAGGTGTGGTTGACTCTTAACTTTTATAAAGAATATCTCTTTGGATTTGAGACTTCAGTCTTTGCAACTTTACAGATCTTCTTTATGCACCAAGAGCTTGTAACACTCCAAAGAGAAAGCAAAACTTGAAATCGCATCATATGACCCCTTTAAAAAAATCATTCTAAATATGAAAGAATAGTAGAGTCCATACCACAGCTATAACGATAAAGGCACAGAGAAATTATATCTTTGGAATCACTTTCAGACTTTTTTTTCCAGCTGATAAACGATAAAAACATTTACACCCAATCAGAATCAATCCTGCCATAATGAGCTTGAGAATTTAAAGCGGCAGACAATATCGTCTGCTGGTGTGGATGCTAATATAGTTATCGTTCTTAGTGTGAACGGGCCTTAATACTAGGTGTAAAACTGTTCCAGTAACAAATCATTAGTATACATGATCTTTGCCGCTACTTAATATACTAATGTATTTGCATGTGCATCTTTTAATTCACTGTTACATCTGTTATCGATTCCTGCCATTAGACATGCGATGCTAAACATCTGAATCATGTAGAAGAATAGTTTCACCCCTAATTTTGCCACAGTCGTCATACCTGTGATCTCAACGTCCTTCAAGCCACTGCGGTGCTCCGCAAAACTCTCCTGAGTCAACACTGCCACAGAGCTCATGTTTCAAGACCTGATCCGCTATCCTGCAGAGACCAGGAGGAAGAGGAGGGACATGTGGAGAGAAAATAGCAAAAAAATAAACAATATAATAGTATAGAATATAGTACAAACACACAGCCATCAATAAAACGAACTAAAAGAGCATAGCAGTAAGGGACTACTTTAATTTGAGTGATAAAGTGCATGCTGAGCTCTATTCTCAGTGGTTTCAGCAGCCCAGCAGGGCCCCGGCACACACTGGCATCTCCCTGAGCCCAACAGCATCTTTCTCCACCTGAGCTCTCCAATTAAAGACACTGCAGCTGTGAAATCTGACGAAAAGCCTTGTGTGAGCTCGACTAATGTAACAATTATTGATCGTTGTTTAAAACGATAACTGTTTAAAATTGAGTTTTCAATCTTTGAGATGCCACGGACCCCAAAATATGATCGTACTTGTCTGAGGGATCCTCTCCTAAAATTTAAACAGCATTCTTGTATAAAGACCTAATTTATACGGTGAAAAATTTATTTTATAAATATGTCTAAAATATTGTTTAAAAAATAATGATTACACATTTTTAACTTCTTATAGTACTCTACTGTTAGATGTAATATATATTTATTTTAATTGAATGCTTTTTTATGCATTCATTTAATCACTTACCTTTTTACTAATTTAATCAATTTTTATTTATTTAAAGCAAAGTTTTAATTTTAATCTTATTTTCACTAACTATTTTTATATTTTTGACATTATTTTTCTCTAAACTTTTCCATGGACCCCCTAGCGCTCCTTTGGAGGCCCCTGGGGGTCCCCGAACCCTACATTAAAAACATCTGGTCTAATCAAATGGTATTGTTCATTGAAAATTATATATATATATTTTTTTTCACTGAAAGTTACATTTTCTCTGAACAGTTTTCAGAAGACTTCACTGCAGCTTATACACTGCACACGTGCATTAAAAACAAGTTATATTAAATTATGTAAGTGCATGCAACATTCTTTGATGTCACAATCATGCCAAAGCCACACATTTTTACCCACCTGCAATGGGTCGAAAACCAGAAAGTCCGTCCAGGTGGATGCTACTGAGAGCTCTTCGGTGTCAGTCTGTTTGTTCAGCCCTGTGTGGGTGAGGTTAACAAAGAGAGATTGTAACCAGCCTTGTGATTACATATACAGCATAAAAAAAACAGCATCTCGTAGCAAGGCCCTCTGAGGTTGACCAAGGAGGGGGGGCGAGTCACAGTGGTCTGTCCTGTGGGAGGCAATAGCTAGATGTGGTGCTAAGGACAGCCTCCACTTCACTCTCAGGTGACTAGGTATCTAATTGGCATGTGGGTGTTTGTGCTTACTGTAGTGATGGCAAAAATACACACACACATTGTATTTACACATGGGATTGACACATTTTACACATATTCATCTAACACTCATTGAGAGAGTAAATTACCCATGTAGTAGAATAATACATGTAATATAACAAATTTTGGGCTAATAGGCTTGTCATTATTTTCTAATATTATGAGGATCTAATTGCCGAGTGGTACTTTGTCTGCTCTTGCGGTGATAAGTGTGTGCAGGAAAAAATGCCTTATATACACAGCTTTTAGGTATTGAGGGACCTATGCAAGCCACTTGCAAATATATATATTTTTCATAACCTGCATGTTCAATATCAAAACAAACAACAATATAAGCAATTATCGTGCTCTCCTGTCTATTTTCATACTATATAAAATTAATATATCTTACACTATCAAGATCCATATCATCTGCAAGCTCAGTGTAGAGCAGCAGATCTGTGTAAACAAATACTGAAGCAGGCTAACAACACTGCATGAGACATAACAGCGCAACTGTCAGTTAAAACAGCTGTTAAAGCCTTGAATATCAAAGTGAGGGACAGATGCATTCTGTATCGTGGTGATAGTCTTAGTATTATATATTCTAGCCTGCAGAATATTCAGGATATCTGAGTTTAGCTGGCCAGCTAATCTGCTACATGTAACAGCTCGTTAGCTACAGAGCTAGTGTCTATCTCTGCTTTAAATACGGTCATCTGATTGCAGAAAACGCGGATATGTTCATTCAGTCAGCAAAACAGTGCGATAATTAGCACGTCTACGGAAACAAAAGCAACAGATCACCTTATCAGACGAAAAAGCCTAGCCGCTGGTCTGCTGACAGTAAACACTGCTGCTGAGAATCGACTCTCCAACTGAATCGAATCTTTGATTCATAAATTGTATTCTTCTTCTTCTTGAAATTTTATTGGCGGTTGACAAACAACAAAATGGTGTATAAATTGTATTCATGAATCAGACACATTCTTGTATGTTTATTTATTTGTTAATGTTTTCATGTAGAAATCAATGTTAAATTCAAGGAAACAGATAATTATTTTATTAAAAAACGATTCTTGATTTGTAAATACTGGTAGATGTACAAATAATATCCTATTGGATTATATTGGATATTGTACAATTTACTTTAGATTTCTTTGTCTCTTTCCTTTACCTTTAAAGTGCATTTCAAGTAATATTATTTCAGTTTAGTTTCCATCACTACATTTGTGGCTTTTGCTATGCAATTTTATTGGTTTATCACAAGTGGAATGAGTAAACAAAAATAATAATTATAATTTGGAAAGACTAAAAGTAAATCTTGTATCCTTAGCAAAAGATCGGCTCTTTATGCCCTCATTCCTCCATTAAAAAATAATTAAAATCAACAAAATGTGTGATTCGCTTGTGGAAGAGAACAATATAAACGGCCATAAATCATTTCGGATTTGCAGGGACTGTAAAAAAACAAACAAACAAAAAAACATTCAGGGTTTGCAGTGGTAACATTACTCCTCTGAGACTCTCCTGCTTTTCAAAATAAAAGACTTGTCACAAGTCGGTTGTTCAAGATCGGTTTTGTCTTCAACACCTCATTTAACATCGTTATTAAAACGTACGCAATAAACTAATCAAAAAGACAAAATACTGTTTATTAATTTTTTAAGGCTCTAAAGACAGTCTTTATGAACTATATTTTCAGCCTTACAGTATAGATATTCTATGTTCCCTGTTTATTTTTGTATGTTTATTAAACAGTTTTGCTCATAGTAGATAAACGGCCATTTCGTAAGTATTAGATGATTTCAGGTTTTACTGTGCTTGATTCCCATAAACCTGATCCACACACACACACACACACACACACACACACACACACACACACACTCACACTGAGAGTCTCCGCTGGGTGGCAGCCAAAGGAGGGTGTGCTGCAGACAAGAATGGGATAGGGTGCGATGGGAGGAGGGGTGTGTGCACTAATCACACTGTCCCTGTCCGGCTGTTCTTACCCACACGCTCACGGGAAGGAAAACAAAGAGCCAGAGATGCGCGTGGATTTACTGGAGAGGACAACAAAAGAGGAAAGACGAAAGTAACGTCTGATCAGATCCGTACGGATATGAAGATCGCGCTGGGATGTGGCGATCTGTTGCTGTCATTTTAAAGAAATGTATTAACATGGATGTCTGTATAACTGCTCGTACACAGATGTGTTCATGTGCACTGTGAGAGTTACACCACGCCACTCTAATGTTTTTATTTTTATGAGGAAGTTTGCTCTGGACACATTTCAGGAACTCGCTTTTCTTTATGGATTATATAGGAGAGTGAGACACATTTGGTAAGTAGTCTGGTGTAATATTACAGATATGAATTTTAGAAGCCTCAGCTGTGAATGCAGTACTGCATCTTACTTATTTGTTACTATGTCTGTCAGATATATAAATAAATGCTAAATCAATGACAGGTTACAACATGTTGCATTACCACCATTCGGTTCACACAGCAGATCCTTATTGGTCATGTGTACAACATAGAAATATTGACTTTCACATTTAATGTCGATTTTTCATTGGCCCATTGTTTCTGAAACATTGTCATGAATGATTATGAAAGAGATTAAGTGTCAGGTCTGACAATACAAAGGAATTTGTAACCCAGTGGATTACACACGCACACACACACACACACAGGTTTACATTTGTGAAAAGTGGGGACATCCCATAGGCGTAATGGTTTTTCTACTGTACAGACCGTATACTCTATTGCCCTACACCAACCCTACCCCTAAACCTACCCCTTACAGGAAACTTTGTGCTATTTCAGATGTTCAATACACTCCATTCTGTGTGATTTATAAGCGTTTTGAAAAGTGGGGACATGGGGTAATGTCCTGAAAAGTCACCTTCTCCTTGTAATACCTATGTCATACCTTTGTCATTATACAAATTTATGTCCTCATTTGTCACAAAAACGCGCACGCGCACACACACACACACACACACACACACACACACACACATTTGTATATCTAAAAGGGGACCCTCTATAGACTTATATTGTTTTTATATACATATAAATACTATAACCTAACCCTAACAGAAAATTTCTGCATTTTACATTAAAAATACTTTTTATTTACTTATTAATATTTATTTATACTGTTGCTCTACATCACAACATCCCAGTGATTCTAAGGAATTTAAGCAAAGCCCAGGTTCTCAACAGGAAAGGAGGATTCCAACCTCAAGATGTTTATAAGTTGGAGGGGAAGTGTCTTGTACACATTTTTGGTAAAAACTGCTCAGCAGGGGATACTTGCATGTCCTGTTGCTTGAGGGGATGTTTATACCTTATTGAAGTTTGAAATATCAGAACGATGTAAAAATGACGAAACATTATCGCCCTTTTAAATGATAACATTTTCATCCATCCTGTTTCACCCCATGGGAAAGCATTTCTTTCTGGCTTTGTTTAATGTTGAGCTTTGTATGTTCAGGGTATCAAATTAGTGCACAGCAGCAGTGGAGAACTTGACAGACCTGCTGAGTCTGTCAGAGGGGTGCGAGTCAAGTGAAGTCAGTGACGCCAAAGTTCAGCCTGACTATAGAATTGTTGACACACCCGTTCCCTTCCAATATTTCCAGAATGGGTTTATTCCAAACCAAGATTCTAAACCAGTTCCATTCAAGGCATTGGTATTGTTTTTAAATAAGGAGAAACAATAAGCAATAAAATGGTATATATGTACCACTAATCATATTATTTTAATCTCATCATGCATAGGCTTTTGGAATCTGAAAGGTCAAAGTACCTGGCATGTACTATAAACATGACATACAAGCACATTCCTAGCTTAGTTTCATACTGTTTCCAGCATGCCTTTTCACTAACCAGTCTGATTGCAAGTTCAGCTCATATTTTATATACATTTATTATAATTTATATCATATTTTATATAGACTTTTGCCTGTAAGAGCAAAGTCCTGTGCAGTTAAACCTGTACGGTGTGAGGTAACTCCAGTACAAGGATCACTGCTTTTTATTTTATTTAATGAGTTACCAGATGCTAATCATCGTGACAAATATTTATGTAGTTTTGAGGACTTTGACTCCTATAGATGACTGAGGTTTCAATTACAGTACTCTTCATGAGGGATATGAAACTGAAAGAATGGAAACTAGGGCTGGACAATGTATTAGTACTATATTGGTTATTGGCTGATATTGGAGTTTTTTCTTTTTTTATATAATATATTGTATCTGTCAATATTAGATATTTAAGTATGCATGATTTAGATTAATACACTGTTAAATGTAAACTTTAATAAATCTAAAATATATATATTACTTCTTTGTGATGTCTAAATTAATTCACTTGTAGCATTTAAAATGACTTATTTTGGTTTTAGTGTTTTAATTCATTTGTACAAAATAATATAAATAAAAATGACATGTAAATTCGCCCTATTTTCTAAATGCATATTTTAGATCTGAATAATTCATCTGTGCATATGTTTCATCTTTTCAATTTTCATAAAGTTGAATCAAAATGCAAGAATTCTCCACTAATTGAATCTGCTATATAACCCTGTCCCTTCAAGTTTACAATCATGTGCCTCCACTTTTTAGTGCAATGCCTAACAATTTAAAAATCAATCAACAATAAATACAACAACCAAGTCACCAGACTACAATTTTGATTAATTTGTTACACTCTGATGTTCGTCACAACATGGAATTCTGTTTCATTGTGACATTAAAATTTACAGCCCATTTAGCTGTATCAGCCAGAATTTAAATATATCTAATGAATGCACTGCAATGTCAGGTGATCTGGGATTGATCAAGTGATGCAAAGAGTCTGTAAGGGTGCATCAGTCATGTTTAATGTCCTTACTATTTGTTACTGCAGGTTGAAGATTGAAGGCCCTCGGTGACCCTGCTGCCTGGCCTCATATTGGCCAGGTTGCTTTGGTTAAAACATCAAAACCAAGATCAGGATGTCTTCTCAAGAGTCTCAGAATCTGCCTCAGAAACCTGAGGTTAAACAAAGACCCCCGGTTCCCATCAAGCCGTCCAATAATACCTCAGACACTTCATCTGTGGAAGGTGCAGCCTCACAGAACTCTGGGAATGTCAAAAAGATAGTCAACAAATTCAGCCAGCCAGAGGATAAGATTCCAAGTGGAGATATAGCAAAAAGCACCAGCATAGAATGGAGACAAAAAAGACCTCCTGCAATAAAGCCTAGACGCAAACCGAAAAGTTCTTCCCCCACCAGTGATGGCAAGGCACCTCCTCTGCCTCCAAAGACCAGACAAAATCACAGTGGACAGAAAGACGAGGTGGACTGCCAAGAGAGACAAGAAGGAGCTTTGAGTGCTGTTGATGGAAGCCGATCAGGTATGGTGTATTTACTTTTTTTTCAGGATTTGTTTGACCTACTTCCATGGAAAATCTCATGGATTTTTTTTAAAGGATTTTTTTCTCCTCCACAATATTCAGTCACCAAATTTTAGATAGCCGTAAAATGTAAAGGAATACTTCACCTAAAAATGAAATTAGCTGAAATGTACTCACCTTTAGGCCATCCAAGATGTAAATGAGTTTGAGATTTCTAGATAGACAGAAAGAAATGAAGACAAGGATAAAGATAAAGAAGTACTATTTACAGTATTAAATTAAGGGACACTGCTACTAAACTCATATTTTAATCAGCTTTAATCTGATCTTCATCTGATTGGGTGTTGTGAGAGTAAACTCTGCTGCTCTCTGTTAATGTTGCTAGTAATCTTGGAGAGATGGAATGTAAATTGCTAGTTTGGTTTTTACAATATAATTTCGAAAGTGACTTTGAATGTGAACTCTGTGTGGGACACACTTCCGGAATTCAAGCGGTTTGTGTTCCTAAAACTCGTGTCAGGTTCATTTTTAAATTAAATTGATCAACTTTCTTGTACTTGGATGTTTTATTGTATATTTATTTTTAATTCAAAGAAGCATAATTCAGGCGTAACTCATCGGAGGTCATTTAGGCCCTGTCCACACGGAGACGCGTTTAGCTGTATACACATACATTTTGAATCGTATAGGCGTTTTGTCCAGACGGATCCGGCATTTTGGGAGAGTGAAACCGATATTTTTTGAAACCGGGTCCCAGAGTGGATAAATCTGAAAATGTGTTTTGTGGTTTCGTGTGGACGCAGATATTTCTTGAGACGAGGGAAAAAAAAGATTGGATAGGGAAAGCTCTGGCTTTGTGTGGACGTAGCCTTAGTTGTTGGTCAGTCTGTAGGATTATACAGTTTGTGTCGTCTGCTGAACACATGGACAGATGGGTGTGGGGGGATAAAATAACCCCTCCTGGAACTAATTATATTAAAACTACACTACCGTTCAAAAGTTTGGGGGCTTTTAAAAAAAAAAAGTGCCTTATGCTCATCAATACTGCACTTATTTGATCAAAAATACAGTACAAACAGTACTGATGAATAAAAAGCTTGGAAGAAAAGCCATTATTAAATATAAATCTAAAATATGCTTGATATACTTGGAATATGGAATATTACATTTTGTTAGTAATTCAATTGTAGATGTCTGCCTAAAGACTTGAGCCTTTTATCCAGATTGTGTCAATAAACATTACCATAAAGGCTGTTCCAAAGTTTAAGAGCCATAACAGAAAAAGCTTGACCTTTTTTGTTTTTTTTCTTACTTAACATTCCTGCTGGATATTATCTGAGAATATATTGTTTATAAAACTCTTTTACAGTGACAATTATGTGAACTGAGCTAGTTTGACTGTCTAGGAGGCTTGGATGTAACATGCAAGTGGCCTTTGTGTGATTTATGTGATTATTGGGGTAATAAACCAGTTTCCCACCCTTAAGTTCCTGCATTCAACTAGTCCAGAATCCGAGAGGGTTTTGAGCAGGTCAGTCACCTGTGTAGTGCAATGGCAGAAGGGCTAAAACGAGCATTTAGCAAGATCAAGCAAAATGTATTTGAGGCGATTGAAGATCTGCAGGTTAAGGAGGGGGAGGAGGGATCGACACAGCACAAAGGTTCCATGCAGAAGTTGACGGCACTGATAACGGCAGGCTCGAAGGGCGAGGTGAACCAGTCAAAGCAGAAGCAGAGAAGAGATGGTAGTCCAAGATCTTATACACTGGAAATCAGAAAGGATATGAAGCCATTCGAGAGCATTCAGTCATGGTACTACTAAGGGTTGTAGATCAGTCTTTGCTGCAGCTTGTTTACCATGTTTATGTAAGGTCCAAAGATGTATAAGAGCGTCCATTAAAAAAAAAACTTTTAAAATCTACTGTCAAGTCTTTAGAAATGTACTCTTTGTATTCCTATTCATTTCATATGGTTTTGAAAACTTTTCTGCTATTTTCTAAAAAGTTTAAAGGAAATGATTCAGAAAATGTCATGTGGTGTAAGCATCAAGTAAAAAGTGATCTTTTTTCCTAACATCATGAACATGTTTTAATTTTAAAAAAAAATTTTAAATGTAAAAAAATTTAATGTGTTTTTCAAGATGTGATTTTTTTTCCCCAAAGCATGGATTTTTAAAACAAGACACCACAGGTGAATGTAGTTTGAAGTATAGATAGATAGAAATAGATCCTTTCCAGTTAATTAATCACACTATATTATGTTTTTCCAAACGGTTTTGTTCAAATATGCGAATGTTGCATTATTATTAAAAACACACTCTAGAACAGAAATATGAACATTGGATAAAGCCAGATTACATTTTTTTTCTTTTGCTGACATAGTAGAATGAAAGGTTTTAACCTCTCCATAATTTAGGAAAATACCAGTTTTTTAGGTTTTTAGGAATAAAATATTATTTTATCATTCAGGTGAATGTTACACGAACAAATCACTCTGTAAAGACCTGAAATAATCTTAGTGCATGAGAAAAAAAAACTAATTTTGAGACCTTTAAACCTTTTAAAATAGGTATTGTAATTGGTGTTTACGGACATAACCAGTGTTGGGGAAAGTTACTTTTAAAAGTAATGCATTACAATACTGCGTTACTCCCTAAAAAAAAAGTAACTAATTACGTTACTTAGTTACTTTTTATGGAAAGTAATGCGTTATATTACTTTTGCGTTACTTTCACATCACTTTTTAAATGTAAGCAGGGCTTGATTGTTTTTAATATAAGTTCTATTTATAGCAAATATAAAAGCCCTTTCACACCAAAAAGTGTAATGAATAAACCTCATGCTGAAGCAAAAGTAAATTCACATCTGTACAGTAGAACGCAGGAGAAGAAACACTCTTCAGCAATTAAAAAAACAAAGCACAATTGTTAGTTTATCTAACATCATTTTTGCCTATTAGTATGGTTGAACTGGATCAAAGGTCAGCAGAAAAAATATTGATTAATAAAATGGGATTAGATACTTGTGTTATTTAACATATTTAATTATTGTAACGGGGCTGACAAGACATGAGACGTGTGGATCCATATGCAAGCTTTTTATTAGGAGAAGACGTGGTCATAAAACAGGCATGGGTCAGATAAAGGCAGACAGGTATATGGCGGGCAAAACACAAGAATAGTCCTAGGGCTAGCGTAGGTCGACGATCGGCAGACAGAATCACAGGGGCGAGACTAGAGGGATAAATCCAGGGAAACAGGCAAAGATCAGAACCGAGAAAACTGGCAAGGCAAGGCAAGGCAAGGCAAGGCAAGGCAAGGCAAGGCAAGGCAAGGCAAGGCAAGGCAAGATAACAGGAACTAGGAAAACTAACAGGCTAAGTAATACTCGGCAGTGAATGGTAGTTTGAGTGAGAGATATATATTGATTAATACTAAATCTGTTTTTTGTGAGTGGGATGAATTAATGCACATTCACAGTCTAGAACTACAGTAACATGTTCACACAATGCACACAACTCCTCTGCACTTCCGATTTCTCCCAATATGGGGACAGGAGACTTGTCAGTCAATAAATGGGAAAACAAAGTAACTGGCATTACTTTTTTGAAAAAGTAACTCAGATATTTTCTTGTAAATTAAAAAAGTAATGCTTTACTTTACTAGTTACTTGAAAAAAGTAATCTGATTACGTAACTCGCATTACTTGTAATGAGTTACCCACAACACTGGACATAACTAAATAAAGTTTAATAGAATTAAACACATAAATTAGTATTTTGGATGTTTTCTTTCAACTAGTCTGAAAGAAGACATGTTATGGAAGCAAAATATCCCAAAATTGCTAAATTGATTAGTGCATGAAAAAACCTTTATGAGTTAATGCAAGACCTGTAGTGTTCCATAGCATTTTATAACCCAAACTAACATTTATTCATTTACATTTTTTCTCTATTATGATAGCAGGACAGTCATATCATCCTGGCATTTTTGACTTTATATCCCAAAAATTATTTCTGAATGATTTTTCGTACAAAAAACATGCTCTTCGTAGAAGAGGTGCATTCAAGTCATTGTATGGATTGCATTTTTTAAAGATAAATAAATAAAATAGCATCACATTATTTACCCATCTTAAAGTTCATTTATTACACAGCTCTGTGGAATACTTGATTCTGATTGGTCAGTCGCGACATTCCGAGGTATGTTATCCCTCGTTATTACACGGCTCTGTGGTATACTTGATTCTAATTGGCCAATCGCGCCAAATTGAATAACACACCGCTCATCCGGGTACTACGATTTTTCTTGACCGGTACTACTTATATGCTTAACGAGTCACTCCGCTATCGTTGACTGTCTGGCTCCATCTTGTGACTGAAAACACTTAACCACCGCGTGACGTGTTACAATGGAAGACTTCAGCATTAATTTCAACATATATGGTAAAAACAAATCTTTTTAGCCGTGTAATAAGCGGGATAATGTACATCTAGCCGGTTGTTATCTCAGAATAAACCCCTTCAGGCTGATACAAGACCCCTCCGCATCACCCTGTCGGGGGTTTATTCTGAGATAACAACCGGCTGGATGTACATTATCCCTTACTTAAACCCTGACCATAATCCATGTCCTCTTCTAGCTCCTGATGGAAAAGAAGGCAGCAAACTGCGAGCAGAGCGGGATTCCAGCCCTCTTCCAGAGCCTCAGTGTGAGAAGAACTGCGGCTGTATATGTCACCTGCAGAGGCCTGGCATGAAGCTCGTATGGGTGCCAATAAGCGAGCAAGATGATGATGAGGGTGAGGAGGATGAGATTGAGTACAGTGACACGGAGGACCAGAACGAAAGAGGAGAGGGAGAGAACGAAGACAAGTCAAATAAGGAGCCGGAGTCTTTGAGTGAGTCATTAGCTGAAGACGAGAACAAAAAGGAGCTGCAAATTACAAAAGACAAGTTTCAGGAGACTCGTAACCTAATAGAGCAGCAGCTGAGGAGGAAATCGGACCCTGGACCTCCAACGTTGATCACCTCTGCTGTCTCATTTCCCCAGACTCCTCTAAACGTCCCCAAAGACCAGCCTTTGGAGGAGCCAGAGGAGTCCATCTACGATGTTAGCCTGGAGGTGGTCACTCCACCCAGATCTCAAAAGGGGCCGGACACTGTAAGCAAGGACACCCCTCCAGCCGTTCCTCCCAGAATGCCTTTAGATAACAGGGGTCCTCGCATTATTCTGCCTCAGCCTCTGGCACGTCCTTCGTCCCCTCTGCTTCCCCCTAATAAAGGCAGCCCACCTGCCAGTCCCCGACTGCAAAGACCTGCACCACCTCCACCAGCCAAGACCTATGAGAACGGAAGACGCCTCAGCAATTATTCTCTCAAGTCTATAGGTACATAAAGGCTTTTTAAGTCAACGTGAAATCAAAATGGACTGTATTCGTGTTCTTAAAAAGATGAATTATGTTCCAAACAGTGTTTTTTTGTTGTTGTAATTTTTAGCAATTTTGTTATTTGATTTTTTCATTTTTTATTATTATTCATTTAAATATTTCTGTTTAGCTCTTTTTTAATTCAGTTTAGTTTGAATCATTTCAGTACTTTTATTTACTAAAGGACTTTTATTTCAGTTATTCGCCAAGATAACCTTTCTATTTTTTATATGAGTTTTAAAGTAAAACAATAAGGTTTTGTTAGTTAACATTGTTAATGCATTAACTATGAGTAACTAACAATGAGCAATACGTTTTTTACAGTATTTTAAATTTTTGTTAACATTCATTGTTAGTTCATGTTGGCTCAGGTCTATTAAATAACATTAAAAGATAAAACTCTTGATTTTAATAATGTATTATTAAAATGATAAATTAACATCAAATTAATCAAAAGCTTAATAAATGCGTTAGAAGTGTTTTTCATTGCTAGTTCATGTTAACTACTGTAGTTAAATAATGTTAACAAATGTAACCTTATTGTAAACTTATAAATTTTAGTTAACAATAGCAACACTGTTCCAAACATGAATGACTTGTTTTTTCAGAACAAATTATTTTATGAAATGCACATTGTTCACAAATCAATCAATCCTGACCGTACCTCTTTTTTTTTTTTTTTTGAGTATACTGTTTCACTCAGAAATGCTTTATATAACAGAAGTAAAGTATGGTTGCAGCATTTCTTTCAGTTAGGTGTCTCAAACAGACATTTGTTGATTATCTCTGTGTGTTTGTTTTATTGTACTTAATTGTTGGTTTCTCCTTTCTTGACATCAGCAGATGAGAATGACAGTGCAGGGGCTCATGGGGAAAAATGTGGATCCACTGAGAAGTATATACGTTTTTGTTTTTTATATTTCTTTCATCTCTCAAACAGTTTCTGCTCTCTTAAGCTAATTGTAAGTCACACAGCTGTCACATTTGACTTTACTATGTGTAACTCAATCTCTGTCACAGCTCTAGACCTCCACGAGCCATTCCACGTTGCCAACAAACTGTTAACTTGGGAGCTGGGGTGACTGAGGGTATCATTTTTTTTCTTATTGAATACATTTCCGGTTATAAATTGAAAATTATAAGACAGACATGATGAAAGTTAAGAAAGAAACACTATAAAGAAATTGTGGTGAATGATATATTTCGTACATTAGTAAAAAGTCTCAATAAATTGATTTGAGGGGGTTTGAATTTAATACCATATTTTCTGACCCTTGCAGAGCTGTATCAGTTTTACACAGAAACATATATACACAAGGAGATCAGGAGGACAGTATGTCGCAACATCAGTAAAACCAGCATGGACTTCCAGATGGACCCACGCATTACATCCAGCCGAGAGAAAGGAGAAACACGTCCCAGATCCAGTAGTGTTCCAAATCTCAAGCAGAGCAATTTATGGCGGGACCAGTCGGCAGTACGAGACAGTGGGGTCCTGCAGACCCTAAGTCCAGAGGAGTGCAAGTACCAAGAGGTGAGCAGAACATGGTACAGAATGCAGAGGAGAGCATGTACTTCATAGCCAGTGCTGAGATTTGAGGCTTTCTGTGTTTGGGGATATATGGGGATAAAAGTCATTTGAGAGGAAAAGAGAAAAGAGCGAGCGGATGGAAATCTGTAGGAAAAGACAGGATGGAAAGGGGTGGATGGGAAAGGAAGTACAAAGAGTGTTGACCTCACCAATATGTGACCCTGGACCACAAAACCAGTCACAAGTAGCACTGGTATATTTGTAGCAATAGCCAACAATACTTTGTGTGGGTCAAAATTATCGATTTTTCTTTTATGCCAAAAATCATTAGAATATTAAGTAAAGATCATGTTCCATGAAGATATTTTGTAAATTTCCTACTGTAAATATATCAAAACTTCATTTATATGCATTGCTAAGGACTACATTTGGACAACTTTAAAGGCCATTTTCTCAGTATTTAGATTTTTTTTGCACCCTCAGATTCCAGATTTTCAAATTGTTGTATCTCGGCCAAATATTGTCCTATCCTAACAAAACATACATCAATGGAAAGCTTATTCAGCTTTCAGATGATGGATAAATCTAAATTTAGAAAATTTGACCCTTAATACTGGTTTTGTGGTCCAGGGTCAACATGTGTATACTACCGTTCTCAATAAGATAATAGGTGTCTAATGCTCTCTGAGACTGCAGTTGTTTTATCAAAAGTATAGTAAAAACAGTAATATTGTGAAAAATTATTACAATTAATAAAATAAAATTCTAAAATACAATTTATTCCTGTGATGCGAAAGTGAATTTCAACAGCCATTACGGTATGATTCATTGGAAATTATTATATTATGCTGATTTGGAGTTTAAGAAACATTTATTTTTGTTGTTGAAATGAAAACAGAATGAATTGTAATTGAAAACAGCTGTGCTGCATTTCTTTGAAATAGAATTTTTGGAGCATTATAGATATCTTAGTGTCACTTTTGATCAATTGAAGGCATATTTGTTGAAAAAAATTATATTGACCCCACATTTTTGAATAATAGTTTATTTTTTGCACTTATAGAAAATGAAGGCATGAATAAAGAATATTAAGTTTTTTTTTAATTAAATTGTTTTCTTCACAGTTAAACCATAATTAAAGAAAATCCCATTCTTAATGTTTTCATTTAAAAAAAGTTTTTTTTTTAAATAATGTTTTAAAATTTAAAGAAAGTTAAATTTGAAAAGTCCTAACATGTATTATTTTCTTTATGCCATTAAAAAAAATCTTTTGATTTTGGGGTTAAGTGTGACCTGAAATATGGCAGTATTTAAAATTAGCGTAATACAATTACAGAAGATAATAACAGTGAATGTGGAAAAAAAACTAAGCTGTTACTACCAATATAAAGATTTTACATTTTGAGAAATTGATGAGTAAATTGAATTTAAATAATATATAGCACTTTTTTTTTATAAAGCACAGTTCAATACAACTCGTGTTGCCCAAAGTGCTTCACAATCACAAGCTAAGAAACACAAGAAGATAGCAAAAATATACACACCCACATCACATAAACTTTAAACCATTAAAAAAAGCTCCCCATTTGTGACCCTGGAGCACAAAACCAGTCATAAGGGTCAAGTTCTCGAAATTGAGATTTATACATCACATGAAAGCTGAATAAATAAGCTTTCCATTGATGTATGGTTTGTTAGGACAATATTTGGCCGAGTCACAACTATTTGAAAATCTGGAATCTGAGGGTGCACAAAATCAAAATACTGAGAAAATCACCTTTAAAGTTGTCCAAATGAAGTCCTTAGCAATGCATATTACTAATCAAAAATTAGATTTTGATATATTTATGGTAAGAAATTTACAAAATATCTTCATGGAACATGATCTTTACTTAATATCCTAATGATTTTTGGCATAAAAGAAAAATCAATAATTTTGACCCATACAATGTATTTTTGGCTATTGCTACAAATATACCCCAGCGACTTAAGACTGGTTTTGTGGTCCAGGGTCACATTTGTATTTAAAAGATGTTGTTTTAACATAGATTTGAACATGGGTAAGTATTTGGCAGATCGAATAGATTGAGGGAGGTCATTCCACAGTTTAGGGCCTGCTCAAGAAAAAGCTCTGTCACCTCTATGTTTATATTTTGTCCTAGTAGCGCAAAGCAGATGTTAATTTTCTGATCTCAAGGATCTAGAGGTGTAGATTGCCACCATAGTACTGGACAAATACACAGGAGCTAGATTGTGCAAGGCCTTAAAAACAAGTATGAGGATCTTATAAATAATTCTAAGTCGTACTGGCAACCACTTTAATGAAATTAGTCACATATTCATATTTCTTTGCCATCTTGATCATTTTTGCTGCTGCGTTTAGGATTTTCTGTAAATGCATAAGTGCTCGAACAGCAACTCCATAATAAAGGGAATTACAATATTGGATAGAAGTGGTTTAGTCTTAGCTAACAGACGTAAATTAAAAATATATATATATTTATGTGTTTCCTTTCTTTGTGTGCAGAGCATGTTCGAGGTGATTACATCAGAAATGTCGTATTTGCGCTCTCTGCGTGTGCTAACAGAGCATTTTATGGAGTCAAGTGACTTGAATGACACACTTATTAACATGGACAAAAAAAACCTCTTCTCAAACATTCTACGCATCCAAGAGGTCAGCGAGAGGTGAGTGCCTGTGTGTGTGAAATGAAGACATATACAGTTTAGATTTGCTGAAGCAGCACTGCCTGAACCAAACAAATTAGTTTTCTTTATATACATGAACCCCATAGACTACATTTGCAGCATTGTTATTGTACAGCAACAAATGATTTTCCAGGTGTAACCCATCAGAATTTGCTGAGACAGCCGCGTTTGATGTTTTATTAATAGAAAACTATTAAACATGAAATCTCAGGACAAATACATCATCAGCAACTAATAGTTTAATGCTTCGACGATGCAGTGTAGACTGTAAAACAAGTCACAGCAGTCACAAACATTCATTTACAAATACCACTGTCTGTTGATGTTCACAGGTTCCTAAAGGACCTGGAGGAGCGTCTAGACGAGAGCGTTATCATTTCTGACATCTGTGACATCATCCACTATCATGCCCAACATCATTTCCCTGCGTATATCGACTATGTTCGAAACCAGATTTATCAGGAAAAGACCTATAGTAATCTAATGTGAGAAACTCATACACCTACACACACACAAGCACGAACTCAAACGGTTTTGTCTAATATTTTTATCATCCATTTATTTTGTATTTTCTCACTTGTTCTTTTGCCTTATATCTGTCACAGGCAATCTAACACTCAGTTTGCCACCGTAATCACCCGACTCCAGGAGTCGCCCATTTGTCAGCTACTGCCCTTTATGTCCTTCCTGTTGCTGCCCTTTCAGCGAATCACACGCATTAAAATGCTCATCGAGGTGAGTGAATCATTCACATAATCCACTTTAGAATTGTTTTTTTAAAGACATTTGTTACAAAAGATTTCTATTTTTAATAAATACCGTTCTTTTGAAATTTCTATTCATGTAAGAATCCTGAAAAAATTTGTCACAAAAATACTAAGCTGCACAACCATTTCTTGAGCTCCAAATTAGCATATTAGAAGGATTTCTGAAGGAACTTGTGAGTCTGAAGACTGCTAAAAAATCAGCTTTGCCATCACAGGAATAAATTACATTTGAAAATATATTAAAATAGAAGAAAAAAAATCATATTTAACAATTTAACTGTTTGATCAAATAAATGCAGCCTTGATGAGCATAAGAAACTTCCTAATGACCCCAAAATTTTAAAAGGTAGTATATATGTATTTGTTGGAACCAATTTCAATTGGTTTTGGGAGTTTTAGTTTAGTTTTTGTTTCCACAATTATACTTCGTTCGCAAGGCATCACATTATAATCAAGCAGAGTTGTCTTAAAAGGGTCATAGGATGCTACAACTGAAATGTGTGTTGGCAGTGTGTGTACACAACCACCCTATAATGATAAAAATCCACCCGGTGTTTTTTTTTTAATCTCGTTAAATGTTTTCCCCTTTCTCAAATCGAGCCGATCTCAGATGCCTGTCTGTGTGACGTCACACTGACAGGCCCCTCCCACGATAGTTTGATTGACAGTAGTGTTTCAGCACAGACTGGACTGGCGTCTTACCTCAGACCTGCCCTGACTGAGCTGTCATCAGTCCGCCATTGTTTCACCGCTGGAGCAGATGTAGACAAGAATGACTCCTAACAAGCGATTGAGGTGTTCTGTTGTTGGATGTAATAATGAACATAGCAGTCGTTATTTACTCCCGACATCTGAGCCGCTGAACTCGCAGTGGATTACATTGTTTCTGAAGGGAATGCTCCCCCGATCTGCCTAAATGCATCTATGTTCGCGCGAATCATTCATGATCCAGCCTCATCTACAGAAGAAGTGTGTAATGTTTTGTAATGAATCTTTGCAAATCGCCTTTCCTAATAATGTGCTAATTAGCAAGTTTCAGATGAATGCGGCTAAAGTAAACAGTCTCTCTGAGAGCAGCTTGGAAGAGAGGGGCGGGTCAGCAGAGCTCATTAAC
This sequence comes from Sinocyclocheilus grahami, assembly GCF_001515645.1. Lineage (NCBI taxonomy): Eukaryota > Metazoa > Chordata > Actinopteri > Cypriniformes > Cyprinidae > Sinocyclocheilus > Sinocyclocheilus grahami. The sequence goes on from NW_015505238.1 coordinate 1,214,347, forward strand.
ATTTAAAGGGAAATGCTACAAAAACGGCTTAAGCTGAAAAGAGCTGTTTTTGACAGGGTAAAAAAAAATTGTTTTTACACTACCATTGAGAAATTTTAACCAAACTATGTTACAGACTTTTCATTAAGACCCTAAAGAATCATATCAACTTGTGGAAAATGGGCATCATATGACCCCTTTAAAGTGATCCAGGTAATATGAAGATAATCCAGATTTTAAAAAATCTGTTTTTTTTTCTTCATCAGAACATCCTAAAGAGAACGGCTGTTGGGACAGAGAAGGAGCAGACAGCATCTAAAGCTCTGGACTCTGTGTCCAAGGTAAACACCTCAAGGTCACAGTAAATGAGCCCTGTTTTTTCCTCTCATTATAAAGCCCACAGTTCCTTGATCAAACTAGACCTCATTGTTCCCAGAATAGCCTGTTAGAGAGGAAGATAAAAGGAAAAGAGAGCAAGAATAAGGGGAAACAGGGGGAGAGAGTGGAAAACAAGGTTAAATGCAGGTCGGGTCACTGGAAATATACATTTTATAAGCATGCCATATTTGATAAAGTAGGTTTTAAAGCATTAGGCTAGTAAAAGAAGTTTATTTGTTTTTTATTTTCACGAAAGAACCCAAATAGGTCATGTTTAATATGTTTGTCATGCATTCAGATTCAATTGTCTGTATGGAAAGAATGTTTTTGATGTGATCTTAAATAACTTGTTACGCATGTCCTCACAGATCATTGAAGAATGTAATACTCAGGTTGGAAAAATGAAGCAGATGGAGGAACTTATTCAGATTAATGGTATGCTGGAGTTCGACAAACTTAAGGTAAGCAAATTGACTCTTGTATTAAAGGGGTCATATGCCCCGCCTCTCTCAAACACGTCGTTTTCAACAAAGCCCCCTCCTTTGACAAGTGCAGTCTGCTCTGATTGGCCAGCTGACCCAGTGCATCGTGATTGGCCGAACACCACAAGCACGCGTCGGAAATGTAACGCCCCTTACCATAATCGCTTCAGCTTTCAAAGTAAATATCAGTTACTAATGTTGTTAGTTTTACCATCAGTTCAAGCCCGAAAGGGCAACAGAGTTGTGTGACAGACACAGTGATGATGCAGTACACAAGCCGCGGTTAAGACAGCTGACGTGCTATGATTTCTGACAGGCAGTTCACTCTCCTGTGATGTGACCCTGTTCCCCTCACACACACACACACACGACGCGTTACTCTGCGCTGCGCAAAACTCCGCATTTGAACAGTCAATAGCAAATACTTAAACTAATAACAAATCATACTTACAGTCGTTGATTCAGAAGTGCCAGATTGTCATAGCAAAGTCGGAATTGACCCTTTTTTTGTGCATAAAATGTCCATAAAATGTGTTGCACAAGTTCGAACATCTGGGTTGTGCTGTTCTGTTGTAAATAAATCTTAACCAATGATTCCTAATTGCATCTACTTCCAGAAGGCCAGATAAAGTGCTTTTGCACTGAATCACACAGCGTCTCCCTGACATGGCTGCATCAACACTGCTGTTCCTGAAACCACGCCTTCTTCTTTGCGTGAACATTTGAGCAGCATTATGCTAATATTTCCACATCGTGACGTAGACATGTGGGGGCGTGTTAGAACGTTTTAGGGTGTTTTAGGTAGGCGTGATTGACTCTTAACTTTTATAAAGAATATCTCTTTGGATTTTAGACTTTAGTCTTTGCAACTTTACAGATCTTCTTTATGCACCAAGAGCTTGTAACACTCCAAAGAGAAAGGAAAACTTGAAATCGCATCATTTGACCCCTTTAATGTTTATTTAGTTCTGTTCCTTAAACCTGTCTTTGTAAAGCAATTATTATTATACAGATGGTTACAGTGGGATTTAAAATTCTGAGGCCACCAGTGAAAATTCCTCTGTTTTGTATTTGTTTTTAAATAATGAACAAAATAATTACAATGTGAATGTCACATGATCACTTGCACAAATGTGTTTACTTTTGATTAGCGACCCAAATATATTGTAGAATCTTAGGGTGCGTCACAATCAGCTCCCTGGCTTCTTTTTGATTCTACCAAAATGTTTTTTTTTTTTTAATGCTTTATTGAAAAAAATAGGAATATTTACTATTATATTTTTTATATAAAAAAAAATCTATATTTTTAAATATATTTTATAGTCATTATTTAAATTGATCTATTTATTTGTTTAAATGTTGTCTCATCATTGAATCATTTATTTAGGCGGTGCCAATTATCTCTCAAACACGTTATTTGGAGAAACGAGGAGAACTGCAGGAAGTAAACAGAGGAGGGACATTCTTGAACCTCCGCCCCAAATTCAGCCCCGTCTACCTCTTTCTCTTCAATGACCTACTTGTTATTGCCAGCAAGAAAAGGTAGAAAGCTGAAAAACCTGTTTGTGTTATGACTTTACTCTGTTTTATGAGGGTTACAAAACACTGCATTATATTTACATGCCATTTATATGCATTCACTTTTTTTAATGATCTTTTATAAAAAGTAACACCCCTGTTTGCATTTGCTGTTTAGTTAATCCTCTTGTTTCTGAATCAGACTTCACTCATTTGTTTCCCTGTGCTGCAGTTCTGAGCGGTATGTAGTCCTCGATCATGCCCATCGCTCCCTGGTCCAGGTGCAGCCTTTTGGGGAGGTCACATCTGTCCTCAGCCTGGAGCACTCCTTCTCTCTGACTCTGCTGGAGAATCACCAGGGACGCCAGATGGAGAGAGTTGTCAAAGCTCCTACACAGTGCGTGGAGTTATAAATAAACTGCATACTATTTATTTTACTCATCCATGATACATCGCTCCATTATGTTTTGAGCTCATATTCTGATTTTTATTTTCCTGTTAGTAATTCAGATATACAAGTCTTGTTAATGTACACTACCGTTTAAACATTTGGGGTTGGTAAGATTTTTGTAATATTTATGAAAATCTTTACCAAGGCTACATTTATTTAATCAAAAATACTGGAGAACAGTAAAATGGAATAACTTAAATTTCTATTTTAATTTATTTTAAAATGTATTCCTGTGAAAGCAAAGCTAAAGCAGCCATTACACCAGTCTTCAGTGTCACATGATCCTTCAGAAATAATTCTAATATGCTCATTTGTTGCTCAATAAACATTTGTTATTGTCAATGTAAAAAAAAAAAAAAGATACAAAAAAAACCATGATACATTATTTCAGGATTCTTTGATGAATATATATATTTTTTAAGTACAGCATGTATTTTTAATAAAAATATTTTGTAACATTAGTGTCTTTACTGTCACTTTTGATCAATTTAATATATCCTTGCTAAATAAAAGTAAAAAAAAAGATCTCACGCACCCCAAACGTTTAGTGCATGTATACTCATCGCATTAAAAGGAATACAAATGCACAAAAAATTATTTAATAAATATCTATATCAACAATGTATCAGAAGGCATCCACAATTTGGATAAAAAAATATTGGAATTTTTATTATTTTTTATTAATATTTATTTTTATCTTTATTCTCTCTCTCTCTCTCTCTCTCTCTCTCTCTATATATATATACTGTATATATATATATATATATACTGTGTGGTACATTGAAATTAAATGTTTTTGTACAGTTGGACTGATAAATTGATATTTCCAGCCTAGCCAGAAAAAAAAGTCTACCGATCATCATTTACTCATCATGTCCTTCTAAACCTGTATAACTTTGTCTTTTGTAGAAAAAAGCAAAATGGTTATACTGCTCTTTTCTATTTCGAATGACATGAAAGGAAGTAAATTAGGACAGATTTTCATCTCGGAGTTAAAAACCCAGTGTCACATTTGAGTGTCATGTTCTGCTCCAGATATTAAACACTGTTGTGTTTCATGCTTAGAATTCGCTGACTTCTCAGAAATGGCATGTTCCAGTGTGTACACTTTCTCTGAATGTGGAATGCTCCATTAAAGCCACACCTCTTGTTTTGTGAGACTGTTTGGATGTGTGGGAATGGGGGTTGGTGTAAATGTACATTAAACTGCATTTTTGATGTAAAAACATGATATAGAGAGTAATTTGACTGTGAACAGTGAACAGTTTTTTTTAATGGATTAATTTATTGAATCTATGGACAAAAGAGTATCTAAAATAAAGTTTACAATGTTTTGTATGATACATTAAGGTTTTATGGCCCATATCGTATGATATAGTGAGAATATGGCGCTCACACTCCAAAGAGGAAAACAACTTGTGTGGGATTTATATGGCCAAAACATAATATTTGGCTAGCTTGTAATGTACAGTACATCAGTGAGATTTTTATAACGGTATAGTATAACAGACTACTTACATAAAATACATATAAGTATTAGTATTAGTTCGTCTGTATTTCTCCTAATAATATGTCTTAGTTAGATTATATTAAATGCTTAGCTTTATGATCAAATCTGTAGTTTTAATTCCTTGACAGCCCTGTAGTATGATACTTATATATTAATCATAAAAAAGATGTATGGATAATCAAGTAAACTAAAGTTGCTTCAAGCTATGTTCATCTTGACACATTACTATTATTATAAAAGTTATTCTTATGTTTACTTACGTAAAACCATTAAAGATTTCACAGCAAAAGCACATGTACCACAACCTCTGAAGCTGGAAATTGTTAGTTAGATTTATACTAACAGCCCTTTTGCTTACTTTTACTTACTAAAACAATATGAGCCATCAATCAGAAGGCATGTAGAAGATTGCGTACAACAGGTTTTTCACAACAATTTTAATGATAATTTAAGGGCTTTAGAAATTCATGGTCGAAATCCATATGACTCCGGCGCCATCTAACGGGCAATGTGCAGTTTGGAGTGCATTCATTAGTTTGATGCGACAAAGACCTATGACAGAGCTACGGTGACAGAGAAGTGCAAAACAAATCACACGATGTATGGATAATCAAGTAAACTAAAGTTGCTTCAAGCTATGTTCATCTTGACACATTACTATTATTATAAAAGTTATTCTTATGTTTACTTACGTAAAACCATTAAAGATTTCACAGCAAAAGCACATGTACCACAACCTCTGAAGCTGAAAATTGTTAGTTAGATTTATACTAACAGCCCTTTTGCTTACTTTTACTTACTAAAACAATATGAGCCATCAATCAGAAGGCATGTAGAAGATTGCGTACAACAGGCTTTTCACAACAATTTTAATGATAATTTAAGGGCTTTAGAAATTCATGGTCGAAATCCATATGACTCCGGCGCCATCTAACGGGCAATGTGCAGTTTGGAGTGCATTAATTAGTTTGATGCGACAAAGACCTATGACAGAGCTACGGTGACAGAGAAGTGCAAAACAAATCACAATTCTGAAAACAAAATAACAAATTACAAACGCAAATGCAAGTCTAAAAAACAAAATAACAATTCAGAAAACACAACAACAATTCAGAAAACATTATAACAAGTCAGAAAACACAATGACAAATTTGAAAACAAAATAACAAGTCAGAAAACACAACGACAAATCTGAAAACAAATTAACAAGTCAGAAAGCACAACGACAAATCAGACAAACCGGAAGAGGTAGGTATAGTTTGAGACAGTGCCATTGGTTTGGGATTACTCACCACTGACTGGACGAGACATCTGTCAATCAACGAATACAGGAAGAACCAGCCGAAGAACCACAGATTCATGGTAGAAAGTTCGGAGATGTCTATTTACATTTAGTTAAAAGTGGCTGTAAATCATCAGCTCCAGTGGCGCAGATGGATAAGTGTGTGTCATTGGCTTTTTGACGCGATTGACCCGGGTTCGATCCCGCCTTTTGACAAACTTTTTTTCCCTCCCTTTTCGAATTTGTCATTGTGTTTTCAGACTTGTTATAATGTTTTCTGGATTGCTGTTGTGCTTTCTGAATTATTATTTTGTTTTTTAGACTTGCATTTGCGTTTGTAATTTGTTATTTTGTTTTCAGAATTGTGATTTGTTTTGCACATCTCTGCCACCGTACAGAGCAAACATGAGAGGGCAGGAATTTATACATATGAGCTCAAACATACACACAATACATAAATTATTATAAACATTAAATTAATTACACGTTTTATATACGTTTTTAGATACAATTTTAAAGTTCGTTATAAAATAACAAAAAGCTCGTGCTTTTATTTAGGTGGATTTACACTTCCGGTTTGATAGCAGCATGGTCACTAGGGGCAGCGTCTAGTCGTGTTGCTCTTGCGGAAGTCATCTTGATCACCTGATAAACGCAGAAATGGCTGGCAGGGTGAGTATTTCTTTCTGATTAAAGTTGTTTTGGTGTCGCACAGAAATAACTCATAATTTCGACAGTCTATTCAGCACTTACAGGGCTCAGCTCCATTCATACGTGCTGTGTTTGCACACTCACGCAGTACCGGAAGACAAGTTCTACAGCTTATGCCTTTTCAGGAAACCACTACTTTGCAGTGTTGCAGAAACAAAAAGTCACGAGGATATTTACCATTTTTAATGTAGAAGCGACAGCTGTTTTCAAATGTCTGAAGAGTGACTTTGGCAAATGCATGTTAATATAACTGTAGCTGCTTTCATTACAGATAATTGAATCAAGTGTGAATGAGAGTTATTATATTATAATAGATAAACGCTGTTTTTGACAGACAGCAAGGTTATTGATTTATTCAACTACCTAAATGAAAATAAATATACAATATAAGGGTTTAGTTTGTGTTGTGTTTCAGTCATGTATAAAGATTTGGACATACAGAGGTCTGCAGTGTTTTTATTGTT
>NW_015505238.1:1228842-1230214 GCF_001515645.1 Sinocyclocheilus grahami
ATACATACATATATTAATGCTGTCAAACGATTAATCGCGATTAATAGCATCCAAAATAAAAGTTTTTATTTACATAATATATCTGTGTGTACTGTGTATATTTATTATGTATATATAAATACACACACAGTATATATATTGAAAATATTTACATGTATTTACATGTATATATTTAAATTCATATCATTTATATTATATTAGTATATTTAATATATATTATAAACGTAACATATTTTTCTTATATATATATACATGCATGTGTGTGTATTTATATACACAGATAATAATACATATACACAGTACACACATATACTATGTGAACAAAACTTTTTATTTTGGATGCAATTAATTGCGATTAATCGTCTGACGGCACTAATATGTGTGTATATATATTATATATATTTATATATTAGTCTAATCCACGACTGTCTTTCTGTTTTGTGTTGTTCATGAGTCCCTTGTTGGTCCTGAGCAGTTCAACTGCCTGCTGTTCTTCAGAAAAATCCTCCAGCTCCTGCACATTCTTTGGTTTTCCAGCATCTTCTGCATATTTGAGCCCTTTCCAACATTGACTGTATGATTTGAAATCCATCTTTTAACACTGAGGACAACTGAGGGTCTCATACACAACTATTACAAAAGCTGGAAACATGTACATCAGCTCAAGAAGGCCACACAATGCATTAAGAGCCGGGGGGTGTAAACTTTTTGAATGTAATGATCAGGGTAAATTGTACTTATTTTGTATTCTGGGAAAAATGTAAGTATTTATGTAGCTTCTTAAGTGCATTACTGAATGAAAAAAAATATGATCTTTAAACATAAGACAAATGTACACATCATCATCCTGTTCAAAAGTTTACATCCCCGGCTCTTAATGCATTTTGTTGCCTTCTGGAGCGTCAGTAAATGTTTCTGCCTTTTGTAATAGTTGTGTATGAGTCCCTCAGTTGTCCTCAGTGTGAAAATATGGATCTCAAAATCATACAGTCATTGTTGGAAAGGGTTCAAATATGCAGAAGATGCTAGAAAACCAAAGAATGTGCAGGAGCTGGAGGATTTTTCTGAAGAACAGCAGGCAGTTGAACTGCTCAGGACCAACAAGGGACTCATGAACAACTATCACAACACAGAAAAACAGTCGTGGATCATCCAGGAAATGAATGACACATAGTATTAAGATTTAAGGGTATGTAAACTTTTGAATGGGGAGAATATATAAACATTTTGTCTTGTGGAGAATATATAAACATCTGTTATGTGAAATAGCTTATTCAGGACAGTATTAAATAAACAATAACATGCAATTTTCATGATCTATCTTATTTTGTAAAAATTATTAACATTTTGCGTATTCTGTGAGGGGCATGTA
>NW_015505238.1:1230307-1277613 GCF_001515645.1 Sinocyclocheilus grahami
CAGGGCAATTGAGGGACACATTCATAACTATTAGGCCTAGTTAAGGTGAACACAATTACTGATGCTCAAGAAGGCCACACAATGCATTAAGAGCCGGGGGGTGTAAACTTTTTGAATGTAATGATCAGGGTAAATTGTACTTATTTTGTATTCTGGGAAAAATGTAAGTAATTATGTAGCTTCTTAAGTGCATTACTGAATGAAAAAAAATATGATCTTTAAACATAAGACAAATACACATCATCATCCTGTTCAAAAGTTTACATCCCCGGCTCTTAATGCATTTTGTTGCCTTCTGGAGCGTCAGTAAATGTTTCTGCCTTTTGTAATAGTTGTGTATGAGTCCCTCAGTTGTCCTCAGTGTGAAAATATGGATCTCAAAATCATACAGTCATTGTTGGAAAGGGTTCAAATATGCAGAAGATGCTAGAAAACCAAAGAATGTGCAGGAGCTGGAGGATTTTTCTGAAGAACAGCAGGCAGTTGAACTGCTCAGGACCAACAAGGGACTCATGAACAACTATCACAACACAGAAAAACAGTCGTGGATCATCCAGGAAATGAATGACACATAGTATTAAGATTTAAGGGTATGTAAACTTTTGAATGGGGAGAATATATAAACATTTTGTCTTGTGGAGAATATATAAACATCTGTTATGTGAAATAGCTTATTCAGGACAGTATTAAATAAACAATAACATGCAATTTTCATGATCTATCTTATTTTGTAAAAATTATTAACATTTTGCGTATTCTGTGAGGGGCATGTAAATTTATGAGCACAACTGTGTGTATGTATTTATCTCTCTCTCTCTCTATATATATATAATATTTAGAGAGAGGGAGAGGGGGGTCCTTGGCCTAAAAAAAATGTAAAGACCCCTGATCTAGACAAATGTGGCTTCTGGAAAATAATAATTGAAAATGAGTAATTGTGTTTGAGCTCTTGACTAGTATTGTATATCCAGGCTAAAATTTCAGCGTTTATGATTTTGGTATCACTTCTGTGCTTTTCTTGCTTTTTTCTTCTTTCCTGTACAGCTGATGCAAGCAGCGAGATGCCCGACAGATGAACTGTCTCTCACAAATTGTGTGGTTGCAAGTGAGAAGGACTTTAAATCTGGGCAGTGAGTATTTGATGTGTAATAATGAATCAGAAACGAGAGATGTTATTATATTTAAACACATACTGTCTGAATGCAAATGTCAAATAAATTTCTTTTCTTTCTTGTTTTTTATTTTGTTATTTATAGACAATTGAGCATTAAAACCACACCCACTCAGAAGTTTGTGTTCACGGTGAAAACCCACTCAAGCGTGGTGCCAGGAACTATTGCCTTCAGTCTACCTCAGGTACACGTTTTGTGTCATCATTAAACAGGCTTTTCTAATGTCCCATGACACACAGTATTCTCTGAAAATGTCTTTGTGTAACCACCTTTTTGCCGTCTACTTTGTGAACTGCATTAGTATGCAGATGTACAAGATGTACTGTTGTTGTTGTCAGCATGCTTATTTCTTAATGTCTTGCATTGTTTTTGCCTGCTTCTCCTTCATCTGTTAACATGACAGCAGAAAGACTTCTCAGGTACTATAGTAACTTTCTCACAGTGGTCTTATTTTTGGCATGATGTGATATTTTATCAACATGAGACCAAGAAATGAAACACTACTGGAGACACTACTTTGGTACACATTTAGTTATTAGTGTGCTTTACAGTAAGACCATCTATCAAGAGAAAGTTGTAAAAATATATTGCATTGCTTTTAGCAGTAGGATCTTACAAATAATAACTTTATAATAATTGTGTGGCCTGTAATATACTAAATGCAAGATAATAGAAATTCATTGATATGCTCTCTGTGTCATAGAGGAAATGGGCTGGACTCTCTCTAAACCAGGATGTGGAAGGTATGTGTACCGTTTCACATAAAAACTAGTTTGATTGGCTGCAGATTAATAGTGGAATAACTTAGTTAGTTTGTTCCCTGCATTTGCTGTGTGTTTATTGATTATTATGTTGTGTGATAACAATTTGGTCGGATTGGAGAGATGGAAGAACAATAGATGGAACTAGTGAAAAATAATTACTTTTTTGAATTCTTTTTAGCCAGTTAGTCAAGAATTTAATTTCTGAAAAATCTGTTTTCATTTGAAACCATTGTCAATTAATTTAGCTTAAATGAATATTTAAGTCACCCCAAGAAATATGCAAATGTAGATAAGTTCGCAAAAAACCGCATGTACCCTATTGTTTAAAAGTTTGGGGTTGGAAAGATTTTTTTTTCTCTTGTGCTCACCACAGCTGCATTTATTATAAATATATTAAAAAGTAATATTGTAAAAATATAAATAAATAAATTACATTTTTAAATGACTGTTTACTAATTTGATATATATTAATAATTAGTAATTAGTATATCATTTATTTCTGACTGCAAAGCTGAATTTTCAGCAGCCATTAGTATGACATGATCCTTCAGAAATCATTCTGATATGCCGATTTGGTTTTCAGGAAGAATTCCTTCTCATTATTAATGTTGAAACATTTGCTTTGCTTAATATTTTTGTGGAAATCGTGGTATATTTCAGGATTCTTTGATGAATGGAAAGTTCAAAAATGTATTTGAATTTGTTTGTGTCTTTGGTGATAGAAGAATAGAAGTATTAGACAACAACAATTTTTCTGATGCCAAACTTTTGAACAGTAGTGTAAGTTGACATTTCTTTGGAGTAGTATTGCTGCAAGTTTCTGATTTTGTCCTATTAAATTGTTTTGGAAAGGCACATTTCACACCAAGTCTTGTTTTCATTCACATCATATTAAATATGTTGTCTACCCTGACTAACAACTATAGTACATTTCAACAGTGACAATTTTCTTATTGTACGCTTCCCTCTGGTGTCTTGTTTGCAGTGAGTGTCTACAACTTTGACCCGTCGAGACAGTACGTGGGAACCATGACGCTAGAGATCGACTTCCTCCAGAAGAAGAGTGTTGACAGCAACCCATACGACTCTGATAAAATGGCGATTGAGTTTATCCAGTTTTTTTCCGCACAGGCCTTTAGCATGGGCCAGCAGGTGAGCCAGCAAAGCGCTTACGAAGTGAATGTCATACCCAAACTTAATGAAGTATAGTTAAACCTGTATTGTCTTCCTGGCAGTTTGTCTTCAGCTACTGTGATAAGCTCTTTGCACTGCTCATCAAAGATATCGAGGCCATGGATCCCAGCATCCTTAGAGGCGAGCAAAGCTCTAGCAAAAAACGGAAGGTAGCTTTTTATTGCTTACTATCAAACCATACCTATCAATGTGTTAAAAGAGATATGGCTTTAATATGGTTTGTCTCTATTTGTCTTTTTCAGATTGAGATTGGACTGTTGCATGGCAACAGTCAGGTGATTTTTGAGAAATCGGAGAGCTCGTCTCTAAATTTGATTGGTTAGTGTTTAACTTGTGAACACACACCACCATTGTGGCTCTGACATATGCAATATGTGTATGAGTCTTCAGAATACTTCCTAATACGGTACCTACAGTATTTAGTTCAGTGTTTAGTCTAGACTTATTAACCTAAGGACCTGTCATGGTTAATCCAATATTGTCAGCTGCTGCTTATAAATAGTCTTTATCATTAGTTGCTGCTAACTTGATAGGTCACTAATTCTTGTGAGTTGGGGTGAAACATGTCACATGCTTTTACTTGCAGGACTTTGTGTTAGCACATTGTTCAATCATCACTGGAATGTTTTTTTATTTTTATTTTTCCAAATATACCATTTATTCTTGTTTAGAATGATTAGAATTACAAAATGAGTTAAGTCAGTTAACATTTTAACTGCACACATTCATTTCCATGTAACCGAAAGAAAAAACGTTTCATTGCTTTACATTAACATTCACTACCACCTCTATTTTTAGTCTTTGCACCTTTTTAAGAACAGTTTAAAAGTTTGCCACAAATCTTATATTTATCCCTCAAAACATAGGTTTTCTTTCCCATTGATATATTTGTTACATTTTTGGACCAACTTGAGGTTGAACTTGATTACATTCTTTTTTTTCTTTTTTTATGCTGCTGACATGGATGAGATGGAGCTTGAATTTTTTTTAAAGCATCCTGTATTGGCAATTCATTCTTAATCACATACTAGATTTTCAAATTTGTAATTAATATTTGACAGACATGGTGTTAAGGCCCGTTCACACCAAGCACGATAACTATAAAGATAACGATAAAGATATAGTTATAAAAATCGTTCTCAATATTAAAGAATAGCTGAGTCCACACTACAACTATAACGATAAAGGCACAGAGAAACGATATCGTTGGAATAATTTTCAGAACGATTTTTTTCGAGCTGATGAACGATAGAAACATTGACAGCCAATCAGAATCCATCCTGCTATAACGAGCTCGAGAATTTAAAGCGGCAGACGCGCGTGCACTTAGAATACACAGACGATATCGTTCGCTGTACGCTAATATAGTCATCTTTATAGTTATCGTTCTTGGTGTGAACGGGGCTTTAAACTAGATTGAGTGATAGGAAATGAAAAACACATTTTGCGAACAAAAGTTAAAGCATGTGTGTAACAGATTAATCCATAAACTTTTATTTCAGTTATATTTCAGTTATATCCAGTGTCTCAATCAGTGGCTTCGCTTCAATTCAATTCATATGCTTCAAATAGTGTAACAACCAAACTGCACCACTAGACAGCAGTCAGAACACATGTGTGGTTTGACTTCAGCTACCTCACTTAAGTGTCACCTCTACTCAAATGTTTTATACATATCTGAATATTTGACAAGTGGTATAACCTTGAAAAATTCAATATAAATATGTAATTTCTTTAGTGTTCCTCAGCGGTCTGTTTTTGGTCATTTTTCTCCAGGAAAAGCAAAGACCAGAGGTTCTCGGCAGTCCATCATCAACCCAGACTGGAACTTTGAGCGAATGGGCATCGGAGGCCTGGACAAGGAGTTCTCAGACATCTTCCGCCGGGCCTTCGCCTCGCGAGTCTTTCCTCCAGATATAGTGGAGCAGATGGGTGAGTTTCTTCTCTCACTCTGGCACTTTGAAGTGAAATCTGTACAGCTACTCACTTTATAAGCGACTAACTTCTTTTCTTAGCTTGCTTGTTTCTCTCTTGGAAAGACAAATCTCCTCTTTTTTCTTCTCCAACCACATCCCTCTCTATTTAAATGGCCAGTGAGACAGAGGCACAGCATTTTGTGGGCGACATGAAACACAGAGGACAAAGCCAAAATATATAAGCGTTTGGACAGACAGTTTTCAGACCCTCCCAGCACCTCATCCTAACCATAAATGAGAGAATTGCTCTGTTAGAAAAAAAACATCCTTATCCTTCTCCTTTGCCTCTGGCTTGCGGTCAAAAAGCCTAGTTTGAATTATATCCTCAGACTGCAGTCTGATTGTGTGTTTATGATTTATATTCAGCCTTTATACAGATAAACAATTGTTAAAGATGCTATCCAGCAGACACATTCCCATCAGATTGACTCCTGCAGCGAAAACATTATAATCATTTTCAGTTGAAACTGCTGTCTACATTCAGTTCTCAGCTTTTAGACACTGGGTGTCTTTTGCCAATAATTGTGAACAAGTGTTCTTACTTGTGTGCAAAAAAATGTTCTCACACTGAATTTCGTACAGATTCTCAACAGGTGCTCATTCCTAAATGAGGAAGCGCATGTCAATGGTGAAATATTAGCATAATACACAGCCAAACCATCTCTATATGAGGACTTTCCCCACAACATAACCTGCACTGATGCAGTTGTGGCATACACACATCAAGACCTTCGATTAAAACCTTTTTTTTTTTACCTAGAGTACATTTGATTGTGTTTTGGACCTCTCATAAAGCAGCTATACCTACTGTTGCACTATAACGTTTTGTTACTCTGAAACAAGAATGACTTATTTCTTGTGTTGCTTAGTTGTTAAATTTCTAATAATTGTAACTAAATATTTCAGCTTAACACAATCCATTTTTTTCTAAGGCCACCAGGAGTGTGTGGTTTTTGCGTACATGTGGTTTCAGTTGGTTTATCCATAACTGTTAACACTTAGTTTGTAGTTTAATTATCATTTTATACCATTCTGATCTTGCCAAACTTTGCACAAGAATGTTTAAATGTGCTAAGTCAAGCGTTATTATTACTGTTGCTCATTTTTAAGATTTAGGAGTTTGAAGAAACCCAGAATACCCTAGTAATCATCCAGCAACAGCATAGCAACCGCCTCCAACACCCTGTCAGCACCTAGTATAGTTTTTTGTACGTTTCAAATGAGGTTTTCTTTAAAGCATTGTCCTCTACAGACTTCATCTGAACAATCTGAAACTGTGAACTTTGTTGTTTTGCATTGAAAATGAATGGTTATGAAGGGTGTATTCCTGTAAGCTGCCAGATGACTTGATCATGCACTCATACACACGTACACAGACAGCCTTCGGAGTGCAGTGTGTGAGAGAGAGTGAGAGATGACCTTTGTGGTGTGATGGCTGCAGGAGTCGGCCTCTGGCTCGGGCAGCTGGTTGCTCTAATGAGATGGCGGGTCTTGATAGCGCAAAGGTGAGTGCCTAATTGAGGTTGGTTTTGGAGCCCAGGTGCTGAAGGAAGGTGCGGGTGTGTGTCTGAGTATTTTATTGTCTGACAGCGCTTGGGTGGAGTTTACACCAATACACCCAGTTTCTCCCAAAACTCCCACCAGCTAAAGGTCATTTCGGTCTGCCCAGCCACAGCCTTGTTTTTCTCCTCTGTGAAAAGTCAGGAAGCCTGCCCTCCCTTAGCCTGAGTCTGTCATCAGGAGTAAATGGCCATACTGATTCTCATCTCAGGCCTGCTGGTTATCTCCAGCCTTCCCGCTCTTTCCAAATGGCAGCCAGCAGATGTTGTTAACCAAAAACAGGGCTCTTGTCTGAGAAATGCCATTGCTCATCAAAAAAGACCCCTGTGCTACTTTGAAAGCAGATGTATTAGACACTTAGCCATTCTTTTTGTGTGTGCTTTATATATGGGTTTAGCTTTTTATTTTTTTTACTCCGCAAGGATGTATTAAATTGATAAAAAGTCACAGTAAATGCATTTTTACTGTTACCAGTGATTTCTATTTCAAGTAAATGCTGTTCTTTTGAACTGTTTAAAAATATTAAACAGTACTGTCAGCACTGATCAGCATATTAGAATGATTTCTGAAGGATCGTGTGACACTGAAGACTGGAGGAATAGCTTTTAAAAATACAGCTTTGTCATGCTTAATTAAAACAGAAAAGCGTTTTTTTTTTTATTGTAATGATATTTTGATCAAATAAATGCAGATTTGGTGAGCATGAGATAAAAAAAAAACTTGAACAACAATGTGTTTATTTAGCAAAAAGTAAACGGAGTAAGTTGTGTGTGTTTAGCTGTATTCAAGGTGTAAGGAAAAAATGTGTTGTCTTTTTACTTGGTTATACAACATGATATGAGTTGGGCATGTTTTAAACTCGTTTCTTAAAAGACTTTTCCTTTTATTTATTGTGAACACTCTTATACAGTTTGTCATTGATGCTTATACCATTTTGTAATGTCTTATGTTTCATACCCTCCGGTTTTGACTCTTTCCACAGGCTGTAAACACGTGAAGGGGATCTTGTTGTTTGGGCCGCCCGGCTGTGGTAAAACCCTGATGGCGCGTCAGATTGGTAAGATGCTGAATGCCAGAGAGCCGAAGGTGGTCAACGGGCCAGAGATTCTGAACAAATATGTGGGCGAGTCAGAGGCCAACATCAGAAAGCTGTTTGCTGATGCAGAGGAAGAACAGAAGAGGGTAAGAAAGCAGGAAAAAAGAGGATGCAGGGAAAAGAGATTGAATGCAAATTATGAAAAACCTCCATTCTTTCATGCACTTCACAAATCACTGTTATCTTAGAAAGGCCATACAGACGTTTTGCACAACCTTACATTCATCTGGCTCTGTGACGGAACCCACCGCTATTTGACACTTTAAAGAAAGGTTGCTCTGTCAACAGTCAAAAAAAAAAGTCATAGCGTGCAAACTTAGGTTTGTACGAAGGATGCTGTTCCCAGTTTTGGGCCCTCCAGAAGCTCTACAAATAACTCCAAATTGCTGAAATATACTTACTGAATTACTGTAAATGGCCTAGTATTTGCTTAGAAACATGATCATAGTTTGCTTTTTTTCTCAAGGGTGATGCGTCAAGAGTGTTGGCAGTGAACTGCTGGTTCTGGCCGTGCTTGAGTGTGATGTTGTGTTGGTAGACAGTGTGACTACATGACGTTGAAGAGCTCACTCGTCACCTCTTAATGTGAGAGTGTTGGGCTATCTCTAACCCCTCACCCTGACTCACGGGAGGCCACGCACACTCATCCTGGCCTCCCATCTGTGCTAAATGTTACGACCTAGCCTCTGACAGCCTCCCAGATGAAGAAGATAACTCTTAATTGTGGGCCATTGTCACAGAGTTTATACAGTCACAGTCCATTCACCAACCTGGCATTTAAGCAGGGAGCTCAAGAGAACTATGCGCGCAAGTTTTTAAGAGGACATCAAAACAAAATAGAGTTTTTAGGCTTGTCATTTAACCTGACTTCTTATTTTTCTTTAAGGCTATTTATTCTGCTACTAAATTACATTCTGTTATTTTCTGTGCTGTTCTGTGGTTTTACTGTTACCTAAAACAAACTAAAACTATTACAAAAATTAAAATTTTTAAATGCTATTCTATTCTATTCTGTGGTTTTACTGTTACCTAAAACAAGCTAAAACTATTCAAAAAATGTTTTCATTATTTTAAATAAAGCTGTAATAAAATAAAAGATAAATATTCTAATTAATATAAATATTTAATGAAAAACTTTTAAACACTTGAGTTAAATTAAAATGTAGAAATGTTCACAAGTTCTTGGCAACTAACTAAAATAAATGCACTTTTACCTAAGTTTACGTTTAAATACTAAAATCAGTCAAATTGAAGTAAAATTTAAATAAAAAGTAAATAGAAATATATATATATATATAAAAATAGTACTGACAAGCACTAAAACGTCAACTAAAATGAAAACTGAAAATTTTCAAATATAAGATAATTCAAATCATTGATACATATTATAATAGTATATTACTTACTTATTACTTTCATTTATTAGTGTAATAAGTGCTTTTAATAAATACCTTTTAAATACTTTTAATGTAAAAAAAACAAACACTTCTTTTAATTTGTCATTTTAAAGTCACAACCTTTAACAATAATATATATTGGCACTGTTAGCCATATAGCGCAGTTGCGCTTTGGGCATCCCAAGTTCGAGTCCTGGTTTGCGGACCTTTCACCCCCCTCTCTCTCCCACTTCACTTCATGACTATATACTGTCCTTACATAATAAAGGCAAAAACACCAAAAATAAACCCCCCCCCCAAAAAAATTCTAAATTAATATTACAAGTGAACTTTCATTTGACAATTTTGAAATTATGGGTGCCCTGTTGCAATCCTTTTCTGTCTCTTTTTTGCCTTTTGAAGTTGGGGGCCAACAGTGGACTGCACATCATCATATTTGATGAAATTGATGCCATCTGTAAACAACGTGGCAGCATGGCAGGCAGCACTGGGGTCCACGACACTGTAGTCAACCAGCTACTGTCTAAGATCGATGGCGTAGACCAGCTCAACAACATCCTGGTCATTGGTGAGAACTTCCTGTGGAATCAGCCAGCATAAAGAATGACAACGCTTCATGTTTTGTTCGTTGATTTGGCTTTGTTTTCATTATGAAATCGTACTGTGTGTTTTAAGGAATGACCAACAGGCCTGACCTGATCGATGACGCCCTCTTGAGGCCGGGTAGACTGGAAGTCAAAATGGAGATTGGTGAGAACGGAATGACTCTTTTTAATAGGTCACATATTCAAGGTTTCTGAAACAACTAGTTGTCTAATCATCCTTCTCCAGGTTTGCCTGACGAGACAGGCCGTGTTCAGATCCTGAATATCCACACTGCAAAAATGAGTCAGGCAAACATGCTGGCCAAAGATGTTGACATAAAGGAGCTTGCTGTTGAGACCAAGAACTACAGCGGAGCAGAGCTGGAAGGGCTTGTGCGAGCAGCCCAGTCGACTGCCATGAACTGTCACATCAAGGTCTGATCTCATCATCTCATCCACAATGCACCACCACTGCCATAACTAATTATGGTTGATTTAAACAAAATCAGTTCTGAACTCTGGTTGGAATTTCTCTCAAAAATTGGTTGATTATACAAATAAAATGCAGTTTACATCAGATTACAGCAATGTTGCGTTACACATTTGAATACCATCAAAATGCTGTGGTTTTTATGTGAATATAAGAAAAGATTGTTTCAATGCTTGAGGTAGTGAATTGTAATCAAATTCAATCTTGCTTTATATGAAAACAAGTTTTTAGAAGCATTTTAGAAGCCTATGGATATCTTTGTGTAGCTAGACAAAGTGTGTGTGTGTGTGTGTGTGTTAGCAGCTCACACATGCCCATATTTGATGGTGTTGACACGTAATGCTCCCATATTTGATGGAGCTTATGCAGGTGTAATAGGTCTGTCTTTCTCTTGCTTCTAGACCTTTTAATTTTGATTAAGTGGATGAGTTTGAGGATCAATCTGTGTGTTTGTGCTCCTGTAGGCCACTACTCAGGTGGAGGTGGACACTGAAAAGGCTCAGATGCTGCAAGTCAGCAGGAGTGACTTCATGGCCTCTCTGAATAATGACATCAAGCCTGTAAGTCCACTCTCCATTATTGTGTATTCAGTTTGCATAATATGTTGAATCCAAATCCCCTGATTAGATCTCATGCAGCCAAACTTCACTATCGGCATTAAGTCTGGTCCACATTGGAGTTCATTTTGGCCAAAAACCGCCCACTTAGACTTATGTTAGATGTTTGGTGAATTATTTTGTGCATTCTACACTGTGAATGGGCCACCTGAGACTGAATTGTAAAAGAAAAATATAAAAATGCTTTAATATTTAATGCAGTTCTCTCTGTTTTTGTTTCTGTAAAGGCTTTTGGCTCTAATCAGGAGGATTACTCTAGTTACATCATGAACGGAATTGTGAAATGGAGCAATGGTGTGTCTGATATACTGGGAGATGGAGACCTTTTGGTGCAACAGACCAAGAACAGTGAACGCACACCGCTAGTAACTGTGCTTTTAGAAGGCAAGTCTTACACACAAACATTGTTAACACTTTACAATGTTACATTTCCTTTTTAGTGAGTAAAAAATCTCTGTTCTCTCTCTTAAATTAAGCATAGAAAAACTTGAATTTGTTTAGACATTTACTGTGAACAAAGCCGTTCTGAGACACTGAAAACACTGGATCGTGTAATGAACACAGTGCTGCACTTCACTCTGAAATGCACTGTACCTATATTTATTTAATTATATAACCGTGTTTAAGATTTGATGATTCCACAAATACTAACTGTAAATTTATGAGTAACTTATAGCTTGACAAGTTACAGTTGCACACATACATTGCACACATGTACACACAAACACTGAGGGAACAGCATTCTTCCCTGCTCTTCTTCTCTGGTTCACACAAGCAAACATGCATTTTAGTGAGTAAAAAATCTCTGTTCTCTCTCTTAAATTAAGCATAGAAAAACTTGAATTTGTTTAGACATTTACTGTGAACAAAGCCGTTCTGAGACACTGAAAACACTGGATCGTGAAATGAACACAGTGCTGCACTTCACTCTGAAATGCACTGTACCTTTAATTATATAACAGTGTTTAAGATTTGATGATTCCACAAATACTAACTGTAAATTTATGAGTAACTTATAGCTTGACAAGTTACAGTTGCACACATACATTGCACACATGTACACACAAACACTGAGGGAACAGCATTCTTCTATTTTTATTCAGCAAGAAGGCGTTAAACTGATCAAGTGACATTGAAGACATTTATAATATAAAAAAATCTATTTCAAATTAAAACGTTTGATTCATCAAAGAATCCTGAAAAATGTATGATGGTTTCCATAAAAATATGAAACGGCACAACCATTTTCAACTGTGATCATAATAAGAAATTATCCATAAATGCCAAATCAGCATATTAGAATGATTTCTGAAGGATCATGTGACACCGAATACTGGAGTAATGATGCTTTGACATCACATTTTAAAATATATTCAAATAGAAAACGGTTATTTTAACTTATAATAATATTTCACGATGTTACTGTATTTACTGTCTTTTTGATGTAATAAATGCAGCCTTGGTGAGCATGTTTCCTTCAAGTTTTGAGTCTGTGGTCACCCCAAATGTTTGAGAAGCTTTGGTTAAACTTTGGTATGTAACTTGTACCACACCATTTGTATTATGGACACAAGACACCTCAAATTTAATTGAGAAAAAACATCCTGTCTCTTTTCTAAGCAGTCACAAATGTGATTTAAACATTCTTTGAATGTTCTTTGAACTTGAACCAGTAACCAAAATCTACATTTATATTTTGGCTCCATTTGAAAACTTTGAAAGTTTTTCATAGCGTACAGGTCCCCCAACAAGCTACTGTTGTGTCTTCTTGCTTGGTGTGTATGTTGGGCAGGAATAGGTGTTGTGCTGTGTTTGTAAGGTGTTTTGAATAGCTGAGGGTCTGTTCCTCCAGATCAGGACTGTATAGAGCAGCACTCAGCAGGGAGTCGGGTCTTGGGTGAGTTGATAGAAAGGGTTTGTGAGAGAGCCGAGACCTGGCAGGCCTGCTGCCTGTGTGGCACCTCATCTGCATGCACTAGCATATACTGGGCGCCACAGGGGGGCGACCCATAATCCCCTCTGCTCGCTGGGGCCTCTGGGAATGGCCCACCTCTTTACTTCACGTAGATAGCACCATAGCACAGCTGTAGTAGCACATCTCGAAAGTTCTTCAGTGAGAAATTTTGACCTTCAGTGTTAAAAAGTATTACCATAAATTGTAAACAAAATCATTTTACACGGTTGCTTGTATTTACACTTCAGGGTCGTAAGTTGCTGATTCTTGGCACAACTAGCCGGAAGGATGTTCTGCAGGAGATGGGCATGTTGGACTCTTTCAGCACTACAATTCACATCCCTAACATCTCTAGAGGAGAACATCTCATGGAGGCCCTGGAGGTGAGGCTCTTAGAAACGCAAAGAGTTCAATAGATAAAAGAGGTGTGCAGTAGGTGTGCAGTTGCCCCAAATGGTTTTGGACACTTAACTTTATAAAGCCTAGTGATCTACATTATCAACATTATTAAAACTTTCTGAAAAACCTGTTGTACATAATCTACCACATGACTTCTGTCATCTGAGTGATAGTTAATACTAATTCAGCAAGTTAAAGGCCATTTAGTATAATTGTAAAAATATATAGGTTATGGTACATGAGCTGTGAATTTTGTAAATGATGAATGTAATGATTTTTGTAAAGTAAATGTAATAATAACCTGTATATTGTAATTAACATTTCAAGATGAACATTTACTGAATGAAGCAACTTAGGTTAATTTTATTATCCTTTTTAAAAAAAAAATATAACAGGCTTTTGAGGAATATTTATTAGTACATAATTGCATTGCATTATATGTTTCACCCCTAAAATTGAAACTACAAAGCTTTGATTATAAAATTAAGCATTTAAATGGCTTATGTCTTGCTAAGAGAAGATATCAGGAGATATAAAGTGATAGAGTGACAACTATATTTGTTTATATGTATTTTATGAAAATTGTGTGTACTTTTATAAAAAGCTTATTGATTTACAATACAGGCTTGAGCCTCTGAATAGAATTGCGGTGTTTTTTATTTTAAGCTCCATATACTCACTATATCAATATATGGGCCATACAAGCCTAATGTATCAAATATGGTGCAAAACATAAAACATTATATTTTCTTATAAAGGTTCAATATTCTTTTCCATTTAAAAATAGATTTTTCTTACTGTTATTTCAGGCTGTTGTCATGATCACTTTCATGAGAAAATAATTTATTTGCAGATAACGAACCGTAAATCTATAGTATTATCATTTGAAACTAAGAAACTTTGGTAACACTTTAGTATAGGGACCAATTCTCTCTATTAACTAGTTGCTTATAAGCATGCATATTACTTGCATATTGGCTGTTTATTAATGCTTATAAAGCACATATTCTCCATGACCATATTCTACATCCCTAATCCTACCCAATACCTAAACTTAACAACTACCTTACTATTAATAAGCAGCAAATTAGGAGTTTATTGAGGCAAAATTCATAGTTAGTAGTTAATTAATAGCGAGAATTGGACCTTAAAATAAAGTGTGCCCGAAACTTCAATATTTTACAATATAATGTAAAACTTTCATGCATTTTAAAGTATGACGTAGGTGTCCACAGATGTATTGGGGGCACTATGATAGGTTTGAGGGGCAGAAAAACAAGTTTCTTGAAGAAAAAATGGAGCTATGGTTCTATGATGTATGCAAATCTCAGGGATAGTTCACCCAAAAATGTCAGTTCTGTCATCCTAAATCTCCCACCTGTATGAGTTGCTTTCTTTGCACTTTTCCACAACGTGAAAGTCAATGGGGGTTCAGTGTTGTTTTGGACCCCATTGATTTTATTGTATGTGCAAAAATATTTGAAACATTTTTCAAGAATCTTTTATGTTCCACAGAAGAAATTAGTTCATATGGGTTTGGAATGGCATGAAGGTGAGGAAATGATGATAGAATTTTCATTTCTGGGTGAACTAAATGTACATTTCAAATTCTGACCATAGTTTTTGACTGTTAGGCTACAACCGACTGTTTGTTTTCTTCTGTGTGGTTCAGCTTCTCGGGGGCTTCCAGGAAGAAGAGCGAGCAACTATCGCAAAACAGGTGAAAGGACAAACGGTGTGGCTCGGCATTAAGAAGCTGCAGATGCTCATTGAGATGTCACTGCAGGTGAGATGCTGAATGACCTTTTCACCCTGCGGCTTGTCTAGATGACTCTCTGAGTCACAGCTTTTCCTGCGAAATCATCTGCGGCTTGAGTCAATGCCAAATTCAATTACTTTATGGCATCGTAATGAAAACAAGCCCCTCCAGATGCGCCTTCTCTCTCGACACGCACAAATAAACAGAACTCCATATTCCTCATCTGCATGTAATTTGGTGTGCATGGCCCGCTTCTGGAGTTGATTGAAGCCTTTCACTTTCCCTGCCAAAATAGACTGTTCTCAAAAATCCTGCAATAATGTTAGCTGCTTAATGCCTTAATACTGTTAAAATTATATATTATTAAATATAAAAAAATAGATCTATTCAAAAATTTTATTCAAAAATCTAAAAGGGTATGTATAATGTTAGTTGGTTAACTTCATTTATCAAATAGATACAGTTAAACCAAAATTTATTTAGACACCTTAAACATTTCTCATATTATCACAGTTTATTCGCTATAGTTTAGAAAATGGTAATAAAATATGACAAGAACTCGGAGTTAAACTGTGTCAGAACAAATTCAGCTTGATAATGTCATAACTTTGATAGAAAGGTATGTAATAGATTAAAATCAACCAAAAATTAGACAGCTGTTAGTATGACAGTATTTACACAACTATCAATACTTAGTCGGGCAACCCTTAGCCTCAATGACAGCCTGTAGTCTCCTGGGCATGCTGTCACCCAGCTTCATGCAAACCTCAAATTCAGTTTTTCCCCAGGCTCGGTCTGAATAATTTTTGGTCCCAAACTTGTATCAATTTTACTGGTAGTCCACTGTATGAAGAATTTTTGGGTATGATTTGTCACAGTTTACTTTATTTTGCTATCCTCACTTACATAAATGAACTATAGTGTCCTGCAGCCACTAGTGCATCCCTAATTAGAATGATTTCTGAATGATCATGTGACAGCTGAAAATTCAGCTTTGCCATCACAGGAATAACATACATTTATAAATATATTAAAATAGAAAACAGCTTTATATAAAATACTTTTTTTTTTTTACTTCAGTGTTTGTGATGATGTGATCCACCTCAGACAAAGTTGGTTAGAACTCTTTATTGAAGACATTTTTGAAATCCCTGTGGAGAAAAAAATAATAGGAAAAATACTTCTGGAACCAAGGCCACTGAAAAACTGGCCAGTCACTGTTGTGCTTTATTATGCCAATGTTGAGTCTTTTGAAAACCTGTATTTTAAAAAAGATTCCGGTTCTTTTTTTAAGCTATTATAGTTATAGATTATTGCTGGTCTTGTTTAATGAGAATTATAGTCATGTTTGTTAGTTTTTGTGGTGTTTGTGCTGGATGCTGTGTAATTGGTGTGGTATGCAGTAATGTGGCAGCGCTGAGTGCTTCCCCTCAGAGAGGAATGAGACAGAGTCTGCCGGGACATGCTGCACACAGCCGCACTGCGTTTTCCTTCCATTCCCTCTATTCTTTCAGTAATTTCCACTTCTCCAACAGCCCCAGGCAATTGAAAAGCTAAGTTATTGCATACACCTTCATTAATTTTCCTCCTTGGTGCCATCTCCCTCCTCAGAGCTCTACTCTGTCCTTAAATCACATTCTAGTCTATAAAGGAAAGTTAACCGCACAATTTAGTTCAGGACTAAGATTAAACCTGTGCAGCTCCTTAATTAATCTTTCCTTAGACAATTCATTAAAGCATAAGGAAATGAATCGTACAATAAAAATAATCTGGGATGATTTATTTTTACTTCATGTAAATTTCACTCAGAACATCATCAAATAACAATAGTATGCAAGGGGATGAGGACTGGGTTGTCTATCACTCTTCCTGGCCTGGGTGACACAGGTACGCCAGCCTGCTGGATTTATCACTAGTCTTGTCACTTCCCCTTCCCGACTGCCATTTACTGCCGCCCAACTCCTCACAGACAAACTCAGGGCCCCTCCGAACCCTCCAGGCTTTACATAGCTGACAAGGTTTTTGTCTTTTCAACATCTCAGAACTTTCCAGAAAAGGGGGCTTGCAAAGAATTTACAGCAGTGTAATTAACAAAGATTTTTTATTTATTTTCTGATTTCACTTTTATTCTTCATTTTTCACCTCTCCTGTGGGTATTTTTCTATATTATTTTTCAGATGCCTTTGGAATACAGAGTTAACAAGTTCTTGGCACTACTGAGAGAAGAAGGAGCGTAAGGCCATTTTTTGGTTGGCATCAAATGGATTTTTCCTCCTTTATCATATTGATTGTTATCATTAATATGTTGCTTATGTTGTTCTTCAGGTTGGGCTCTAACAAACATGTGGCCATATAGTCTTGGGTGCAGGGGAGTAGCCTGACAAGCCAAGGCTATTTTGGTAGGACTGACAAGTAGTTACCAAGCCTTACTTTTTACACATTTGTGACCCTGGACCACAAAAGCAGTCATAAGTAGCACAGGTATATTTGTAGCGATAACTAACAATACATTGTATGGGTCAAAATTATAAATTTTTCTTTTATGCCAAAAATCATATGCATTGCTAAGGACTTCATTTGGACAACTTTAAAGGCAATTTTCTCAATATTTTGATTATTTATTTTTATTTTTTGCACCCTCAGATTCCAGATTTTCAAATAGTTGTATCTCGGACAAATATTGTCCTATCCTAACAAACCATACATCAATGGAAAGCTTATCTGTTCAGCTTTTAGATGATGTATAAATCTCAATTTCACAAAATTGACACTTATAGTCATATCCTTATAGTTTTGTGCTCCAGGGTCACAGTTGACTGTCAATATTTCAATATTATAATTTCAGCCTCTGTGGACAGTTAGAGATGATCAAATACTGAAAATGTAAAGACAACATCACAAACATCAATTGCTGCATTTAACTTATGTACTGTAATATGACAACAAAATATTCTTTTTTATATGCTTTTTCCCTTTGGGATTTGATTGGTTTGTAAAAAAATTATGATTCATTAAATTGAATTTCCCCTTTCGGCACAAAATATTTCAGAGGTCAGAGGGCATTTTTATTTTGAACTGCCATTCAGAATTTTGGGATTAAAAAAAAAAAATTTTTTATTCAGCAAGGATGCATTAAATTGATCAAAAGTGACAGTAAAACATTTATAATGTTACAAAAATTGTACATTGTACGTTATTCTTTTAAACTTTCTATTAATCAAAGAATGCTAAAATAAAGTATTTATTATTATTAAACATTGATTATTTTAAACATTGATAACAAGAAATGCTATTTGAGCTAGAAAGCTGCATATTAAAATGATTTCTGAAGGATCATGTGACACTGAAGACGGGAGTAATGGCTGCTGACAGTTCAGCTTTGCCATCACAAGAATAAATTACATTTTAAAATATATTAAAATAGAAAACAGTTATTTTAAATTGAAATCATATTTCACAAGATGACTGTTTTACTGTATTTTTGATCAACAAAAATGCAACCTTGATGAGCTTAAGAGACTTCTTTCAAATACATAAAAAAAAATCTTACCAGCCCCAAACTTCTGAATGATAGTGCATGTTTTATTTATTTATATATTTTTTGCTTTAAATAATATACATTGTTAAATCATTCAAAATGACACCAGGGATGTTTATTATGAAAATAAGATTATTGATTTCATTATTGTCATCTTTGTTTTAGCTTTCATCTATTCACATTACACATGTGCACTTTTTCATAAGGTTTCCCGTTTGTGTTTTCTGCCATGTATTTCAGAAGCTGTTAAAGGAGTCAGGAAAACACTGAGTGCACTTGAGAGACTGAGAGAGAGAGAGCAGACACACCTACAGCATATCTCTCTATCCCTCACTTTCCTTAAGTATATGTACAGCATGTTTCCATGGGAAATGCAGACACACTAGCTCCTTGATTCCTCACTACAAGTGCAAAGGGTCTCATATTTGTACAGTGCCTCAGTTGTCTTATGACATCAGGAATTTTTAAATAGTACCTGCATGTATATAAAGGTGTTTATATATATAATGTATCATATTTATATGTATTTACTGACATGAACCATTCCTGTCAATAATGCCTTACTCCTAAATGTGTCCTTACTGGGGTGTGTGAATTTAACAATGGTAAAATTCTCTGACCAAATCCTCTGCTCGCTTTTCTCTTTGTCATGGATGGACTTATTATCTTAACAGTTAGTGCCTGCCAATAACAATATTGAAATGCTCACTCCTGTGCCTTAGCATGCCAGTTGCAGTTTGTTTATTGCTTTTATTGTTTTCTGACTAGAAAAAGATCTGTGTATTTTAGGGAACTATCCGTCCTTCTTATATTGCTCGGGACATTCCATGTCAGGAACATAGGAAAGGTCTTGGTCTCAGCCCCTCGCCCCAGTCTAATGGGTAACATAGCGGCCTTAAGCATTGTGTACAGGATGGAAACCCGCGACCTACCTCCCTTCTGCCAAAAGTGCCAAGATAGTTCACATTGGCCTTGAATTCACCTCTTCTTTCTCTTGATGTCTCTTACATGCATACTTTCTCTCTCAAAACATTATGACCCCTTTATGACTTTTACTGTTGAACTGTGAAAGTCATCGTGATTGAACCACATTTAAATATAGAATTTGAGGTTTGTATACATTTTGGATCTTTGCAAATTTTGGACTGCATGTCACACACTAGTACTTGTAGTAGCTGCCTTTATTGTCAAACATTTGGACTATAAATTATGTTTTCATGGCATAAACTGTAGAGGAATTAATTACTGCAATTTCCTATTAAATATAAATATAAATAATGTCTTCGATGATTTCCTGATTAAAATGCGGTTTTAAGATGGCAATAAATGACTGCAGTTATTGTTGATTTGTAAGAATTTGCTTTTTTTTCATTGAGACTAAGGTTGTGTTCATACTTAGCAGGTCTGGTTTAAAATGAACTGTCTACTCTGGTGCAATTGCTCTGTTAGTGCGCTATATTTGAATAAGTGTGAACTTTGCCATCTGAACATTAGTGTGCACATAAAAGCGGCTCAAGAACCCATGAAAAGGTGGATCTTGGTCCACTCCCAAACAAACTTTGGTACAGTTTGACTGATATATGAACCCAGTATGGACCAAAGACAGAATGCTCAAAAAAGACAGAATGCTCAAGCATACTTGCTTGATTCTTCTTGTCATAAGAGCTGTGTTGCCCATTACCACAACTTAAATAAATGCATGGTTACAATTTACAAAATTGGAATTTATTGATTTAATTAAACCTTTTAAGTTGCAACCTTTTTGTTCAGTTCACCTGACATGATGTTATATTCATTACATTCACTAAATATTTTGTGTAATTGAAACTCAAATTTCTGTGTTAAATGAATTTCTTAAAAAAAAAAAAAAAAGCTGTAATAAAATAATGAAATTTTCTTGTTAACCTTCGGAATTCGATAGTGGATTTTTCGTTCCCAGCATGCTTTGCATAGAACTGGATAAGGGGAGTAAATGTTGAAATGAACTTTTTACAACTTTATAAACCTAAATCTCTAGCTTCTGCTAACTGTCGTATGCTCATTCACGAGAGCGTGGTGTCCAGCGGATGATGTAGCACATAGGCAAACGCAGTGACGAACGTGGAAGCACAGAGGAGAGAGCAAAACAAAACACCGGTCACGAATTAGTAGTACAAAATGAGGATTTGTAAAGAAAAATGTTGGAGGATTTCGATATAAGCCAAGAGGACACTGGTTTTCCTTTGCTGTAAACAAAACTTATTTCTCGCGAGACTATCATATTCTCACCAGAGCTTATTCTACGCTTACGTCATCCGCTGGATGCCACTCTCTCGTGATGGAGCGTATGACAGTTAGCGGAAGCTAGAGATTAAGGTTTATAAAGTTGTAAATATGGATATTTTTCTTACACAAACCCATCGCGTTGCTTCAGAAGTCCTTTATTAACCCCCCGGAGCCGTGTGGACTTCTTTTATAATGGATGGGTGCAATTTTTTGGACTTCAAATTTTGGGCTACCATCCACTCTCATTATAAAGTATGGATTAGCCTGCACATTATTTAATGTAACTCCGATTGTATGCGTCTGAAAGAAGAATGTCATATACACCTAGGATGTGTATGAGTAAATGTTCATTTTTGAGTGAACTATCCCTTTAAGTATACATGCTAAATAAGTTTAGCGTGTAGTATAGCTGTGGATTTAATAACATAAAGAGATAATATTAATTGATTCCAGAGCTACAACTCAAGTTGGCTGAAAATATTACTTTGTTTTTTTAAAATAAGTTATTATTATGAGGCAACGTATTCTTTTTTGTTGAGTACAATTCGGTACAGGCGTCCCAACCACCGTCTGCCGATCTCCGTGTATGTGTAATTTACGTTTTTGATCCAGACCAAAATAACCGAACTACAACACGCTTATTAAAAACTTGAGTTCTGTGGATAAAAAGAGTCATTGAATTTGCAGGCCTGGTTCTACGGGGGTGCTAAGCAGATTTTGCAAACGCTCCAATGCGTCTTTGTGTTTGCAATCAGGAAAGCTTTAACGGTTTCTATTTCCAACGCAGCGTTGAGCAACGTAGCCAATCACAGTCATAACTGTTGATTTCTTTACTGCAATGGCCAATCAGAAGTGTTTACAGTAAGTTAGTCAGAATCCGCTCGTGTAGACCAAGGTGTAGACATGATGTAAATAATATTCATTGTGCGAGGTAGTAGAGAGATTAATTAGTTGTAGCGTAACTTTGTGACATTGTGAATAAACTGAAATGAGCTTTCTAGTGATTATAAAGTGAATGCTCTTTGCTTGCTTTTTTGGCTAGCAGTAAATAATTCATTCAGAATTTGAATAAAATTGAGTTTTTCATGCTAATAAGATGGCCAACATCCACACACATGCTGTTTATTTTCGGGAGTGTCATCCGCATAAATGTGGGATTCACTCTACAAATTGCAATGACTGACATGGTGATAACAATAACAGTGGACGGGGCAAATTTGTCATGTAGGCCAATTGATGTGCAGTTAAGGCTAGAGCATCCTCAGTGATTTGATTCTGGAATCGGGTCTATCACATAGGCTACCTTCACATTGTCAGAGTAATAACAGGTGCGACTCTCAGATTGACCTGTGTGTACAGGAGCCGATTGAGTAATATCTACATGAACAGGTAAAAGAAGTCAGCTTTATTTCAGTCAATATTTGTAGTGTTCATTGTGTCATGCTTTACTCTGTCATTAAGTGGAGCTACTGTAGTGGAGACAACAGAGGTCCGTCTGCAAACCTACAGAATGATGTCAGCGCTGGAATGCAGACATGAGGATCAGATGATTGAACCCTTTATTTAGCTTTTTTATTTTTATGCTACACTGTAAAAAATTATTGTCATTTTAACAGTAAAAGACTAAAAATGCTACAGTAAAAACCTGTTAATTGGTTATCAGTAAGTTTCCATACTATACAGTGAATAACTGTAATTACATTTAATGTAATTTTACAGTAAAATACTGTTAAAATTACAGTTTTTGGAAGTCAAAAAGAAAAAGTAATTGTATAATTTACAGTGAAAAACTAAATTGACACTCACAGAATTCCCTGCATGACACTTCATATTTAGTTTTTTCGTTGAAATAACTGTTTCTTCTTTGTTTTTCCTTATCAGTTGTGTACATTAGTGTTTTATCTTACATCTAATGTTGTTAAATGAATGTTTATTGCATTATTTCAGTATCGTGTGTTACCATGATGGTGTTTAGTGTTTGTGTGAATGACACTGTGCACCTTTCTATATATATATATATATATATACAGGTGCATCTCAATAAATTAGAATGTCGTGGACACTTCATATTTAGTTTTTTCGTTGAAATAACTGTTTCTTAGTTTTTCCTTATCAGCTGTGTACATTAGGGTATTATCTTACATCTAATGTTGTTAAATGAAGGTTTACTGCATTATTTCAGTATCGTGTGTTACCATGATGGTGTTTAGTGTTTGTGTGAATGACACTGTGCACCTTAAGGAGCCCCTAACAAGTATTGAGTACATGTACCGTAAATTAACATACTTTCCAGAAGGCCAACAATGTTTTTTTTTTTATTGATCTTATGAAGTATTCTAATTTGTTGAGATAGTGAATTGGTTTTTTTTTGTTAAATGTGAGCCAAAATCATCACAATTAAAAGAACCAAAGACTTAAACTACTTCAGTCTGTGTGCATTGAATTTATTTAATACACGAGTTTCACAACTTGAGTTGAATTACTGAAATAAATGAACTTTTCCACGACATTCTAATTTATTGAGATGCACCTGTATATTAGTATTTCCCTTCTCAGCTTGTGGAAGAGCTGTTTCTGATGAGTTTTGATTCATCGCGACTTTCTCATCACCACCTGTTTTTGGTGGTTATCAGCATTACAATTGTTCAAAACAGATATTAGTATTTCAATATGCCGGTTACAGTTAAGCCTGTAAAACCTCAAATGTTTCTACCATATTTTTAACTGTGAAGTTCTGGCAACCACAGCTGCCGGTATTTTACCGTAAATGTCACAGATTTTTTTTTTTTTTTTTTTTACGGTGTATGCTTTATTTGAATAATCTGTTGTTAAAAGTGTCGTTATCTGCATTATATATTGCTATAAATGAGGCTACACATAGCATATAGCAGCAGAGCAAGAGTCAGTCTTATATTTAAAAGCAAAATCATGAGACTGTTTTGTTCTTCAAATATATAATCTTAGTTCAGACATACAGATATATACATTGTGTAATAAATAATATTTATAAAAACATAACTTTCAGATTATAAAATAAAAAGGGAATTATGAACTTTTAAAGGCTTTGTACAAAACTTTGGATATAGCGGAAGGAGAAATGGGAAAGGGAGCGAAGATGTGACTGGTGAGAGGGCTCCTCAGGGATCGGTGTGAATGTGAAACTAGCGTTGTGTAGTTAAACATAATTAATGGGAAACTGTCAGAACATGTCCTATGGAAACCTCTGCTAGTCTGTTGCAGCTTTGTGAAGCTGGTCTTTCTTCCGTTTATCACACACTCAAACCCACAGCAGTCCTCCACTTGCAACAAACTCATGACAATTTGCAAATTGGTGGCTACTTCGTATAAATTTGTACGACCTTCATACGAATGTGCCACCTAGTTGTGTTTTTTCATGAAATTGGGTTGCCACTTCCTTCTTTAATTTACCCTCCTATTTCTTTCCTTAACTATCCTCCTCCTGCGCGCTTGTTCTCCTTCCTCTACGCAAACTTCTCGACAGGGAAGTGTTGAAACGGAGCCTTCACAGTCGTATACGAGGAGCTTTATCAAAAGAATATGTTAAAAAATAATCACCGTAATCTCTAGAATTAGTATACTCATTAGTAGTTTTGTAAGTGCAAATTTTACTGGTCGGCTGCATGTGAGCCCAGTGTGTGTCATTGCATTCTGCTGTCATGCATTTCACCAGCTGTCCTGCACTCATCCAGGAGAATCACCGATGACTTTGCATGTACATGTTCTGCAAAAATCAGAAGGTACCCATAATGCCTTTTCCTGTTTGCACCGCCCCTACGCTAATATATCAATTGCATTCCTCCAAACTGCTGTATAAACAAATTACAGAGTTTTTATGTAGCGAACAGCAATATGTTCCATGATATGATTGTGCTAGGAGTGTACAATATGATTGGGAAATCATGATGGGAAAATACGGGCATTACATTGGATTCAGTAGTATAGCAGGGCATATTTCGAGACCCAGCGTTCAGTAGTTCACCAAGAATTTCCTGTCGTGCTTTCCCCCCTCCTCTTGTTCTTTAATGCGCGCCTAGTGTCATTGGTTGTATTTAAACATATCCTGTTTCGGCCCTTGGGCAGCAGGGCGAGATGATCAGAGAGATGGTGTTACAGATAAAGAAGACTGAAAGATAACAAGGCATTTTGTTCTTTTGCAGACGCAATGCCTGCCACAAAAAAGAGTGAGAGGAATGGCAGTAGTAACCATGATGCTCACCATGGGCATCTTTTGGGGCATGTAGATCAAAAAGAGCACATTAGTAAAGGGTTCTACCACAAACGTGCCGCTATCTTGTGTGTGTTCTCAGTCTCTCCCTCTCCTTCTCTCTCTTTCCATCCTTTAATGTCCACTAGTCCCTTTCTTCCTGCACTTATTTACACGTGTGCACATCGTAGACCCTCACACATTCCTGGCAGCTGACGTAGCAGCACCAGTGGAAGATGCAGTGGCATTTCTCCTTGCGCTTTTCTGTCCGTGTGTTATGGCCGCGGCCACAGCATAACAAGTCGCAGCCCTCGATGCCGTGCGACGACACGTTGCAGACGCGGTCCCGGGTGCCAAATGAGCCTGTCTCCGGGTTCGGCTCACAGAAGTTGGGCGATCCCTCGTAGTACACCAGGTCTCGTTCTGTGGGGTGCTTGAAGAAGGCGTATTTGGCCCGTAGTGTTTCCACCCAGCCTCTGGACTCCCGGTGTTTCTCCACCACCATCTCGGAGGCACTGTCGTACTTGTCTTTCAGGTAATCCCCCAACAGCCTGAAGTCAGGCTGAGCCCACCAGCAGGTCTTTACTTCACAGCTGCCTGACAGTCCATGGCACTTACAGCGCAGGTGCATGTTTTCCAGGATGGTCTGGAAAAGACAAAACATTGGGAATTGGTATTAGTTTGCTGTTATCTATCGAGGACCATTTAAAATGATTGAGAAATAACGTGGAAATACATTAGCCATTTAATAAATCAAATGATGTAAATAAATCACTTTATTTTAAACAAACGTTTATAAAATATTTGGTAACACTTTATTGTAAGGTGTCCTTGTTACATGTACTTACTATTATAATAACAATAAATTATGCATAATTACATGCAAGAAAACTCTAATCCAAACCCTCATCCTAACCCTAACCATGTAGTAAGTACATGTAAGGCAAGGCAAGTTTATTTATATAGCACATTTCATACACAATGGTAATTCAAAGTGCTTTACATAAAAAGAAATGAAATAATAATAATAAAAAAAAAATCACAACAATAAAACAAGGAATTTAAAACTGAAAATTATTAAAAAATTGATTTAAGAGGTTTAAAATGAAATTAAAACAGCAGTTAAGAATAGAAAATGATTATACATAAAATATAGTGCAATCAGTTCGGACACTGCACAGTGCTCATTCAGTAAATGCACAGCTAAACAGATGAGTTTTGAGTCTGCATTTAAATGTGACTAATGTTTTAGCACATCTGAGTTTCATTGGCTGGTGTAGCTAATTAATACATGTATAATTACACTGTAACAAGGACACCTTAAAATAAACCGTAACCAAATATTTTTAAAGTTAACTATTAAATTAATTAATACATATAATTGCATTTTAAAATGAGAATTCAATTGCATTTTTGAATTCACATTTTAAATTGCAGTTAAATAAAACAAAAAAGTGAATAAATCATTTTTAAATAACATTTTGACAAAATATTTGCCAGTTGTGTTCTTCCTTTTTTCTGGTACATACTTTTAACAACAACCAACAATCAAGTTTAAAACAGTTCACTTGTTGCACCAGCCAATGAAACTTTGACTAAATTTTAAGACACACCCCCTCTTCCACATATGACTCAAATAAGACATAAGATGGTCTGTCATTGGACAGTAGGACAGAATGTGTCAATTATGAAATCAGGAAATGTATTCTTGATTTTCAGCTTTTTTCTTCAGGCTTATATTTTAAATATGATTTCTTAATTATATTATATTATATTTATTATATATTTTAGTATTGTAAAATGTAAATAAAAACATTTTAATTACATTTTCAATTATTAATTTTTTTAAATAAATGTTTTAATTATTTGAATTATTAAATAGACTCAATTCATACCTTTACATTTTGTTAACTGCCATTTCGCTTGAAAGTAACTGGGAAATTTTACAGATTTGTGGTGTTTCAGATCAGAGTATGTTAGCGGAGCGGAGTTAAAAGTTTGCATTTTGGAGGTTGTTGTGTTTTCTTGATTCAGGATTGCAAAGTCTGAAGTGTTGCTTGTTAAAAAAATGATTTACATGTACATTAGTCATTTAGCAGAAGCTTTTATCCAAAGCGACTTACAAATGGGAAAAATAGAAGCAATCAAAACCAACCAAAGAGCAATAATATGTAAGTGCCATGACAAGTCTTGGTTAGTCTGTAATTATAGTATAGCATAAAAACAGTATCACAATTGCAGTCATGCTGAATATCGTTGTAAATATCATCGCTCCGATTACCTGCTATATTCAACTTCTGGCTTACATCTGTACAGCAATCTTTAACATATGTGATATTGCCTGATGTTGCCTGTGTTGTCACCCTCACCTTTCTAAAGCAGATTTTTAAATCAGGATCTACAACAACCTGGACTGCAACTTCTTCTGCATGCTCTCGGGCTCAGGCCACAGGTGTTGTTCAGGTGCTTAGCGTACAGACAGGCCCTTGCATTGCTCGGCTAATTCTCTTCTGAAGTCCCGCTTAATGGAGTTCGCCACCGGCACTATATGTCTTTGTTTTGGTTTGTTTGCCTTAATTCTCTCGCTATATTTAGCTGCAGAATTCCTCAGCTGCGGCGGAAGGCAGGTGTTTGCAGGTCCCTGGGGGTCTAGTTGGGGCCGCTGACATCATGTCCCGAACTCTTTGGGCCCTGGGCGGGTCCCTCAGGCTGCGTTGAAAACAATGGCGCATGCGAGGGTCCTGACAGGGCCGATTGTCTCAGTGCCTGCTCCTGTGGTCCCTCACTGATCAAAGCGGCGTTCTGTTGCAGTGTGGTCTCGCCTATTGCCCCTTAAGCACCTTTAGCGCAAAAGACTCCAATTCTGAATCATGACAGCAGCAGTGACAAACCACCGAGTGTCATGGATTCAGTAAAGATGCAAGTTATGAGAGGCATGAAAGGATAAGAGAGGTAATTACCCAGTAATTTCTCATGAAAATACCAGTTTTAAAGTTGAAAGTCTCTCGGAAAAGGGATGAGGAGATATTTGACAGATCTGTGGTGCATTAACGCCTTTGTGAACTATAGGGTAAGACCCACCCAGGAGCGGCACAAGTACAGCTTTGTTCATTGTTTGGTTATCATGAACCTGCTGGCTTAAAGGTGAAGTGTGTAATTTCTGTGGTACTACCAGAATCACAATCTGTTTCAGTGGCCCGACTGGGACAAAAACAACGTTTGCTCAGCCAATCGTGTGAGTTTGGGGCGGAACTACCTGTTTGTCCGAGCAATGAGAAAAGCAGCAAATTATTTTGCATTTCTGTTTGGTGTGGTGCACAAATTACACACTTCACCTAAAGTGATTTCACAAACATGGTGTGTTTTCTCAGCTTTTATCTTTTCACATTACATATGTCTCCCTCCGGCAAAGAGTGGACACAGTATTAAGTTTCAAAACTAACAATGATATCCACAGGGGGAGATATAAGGATACTTAAATGAAGAAATACACAATAAGGCTTTAAGTATGTAGACACCAAAATGTCATACTTTGGAATTAATTGGGGTCAAAAGTTGTTAAATAAGAGGGTGTCAAAAAAATTGGGCTTGGAAAGATTTTTTTATTTTTTTATTATTTTGAAAGAAGTTCACAAAGGCTGCATTTTGTTCAGAAACACAATATAATTTGTTCAAAAACACATTAAAACAGTAATATTGATGATATTTTCAAATTGGTTATCTATTTTAATATATTTTAAAATGTAATTTATTCCTGTGATAGCCCAAAGCTGTCACATGTGTCAGTGTCACATGATCCTTCAGAAATCATTCTAATATGTAGATTTGCTGTTCAAGAAACATGTCTTATTATTATCAATGTTGAAAACAAATTTTCAAGTAAGAAACCTTTTTTCAGTATTTTTTGAACAGCATTTATTTGAAAAAAAAATCTTTTGTAACATTATAAAT
Organism: Sinocyclocheilus grahami; assembly: GCF_001515645.1. NCBI lineage: Eukaryota > Metazoa > Chordata > Actinopteri > Cypriniformes > Cyprinidae > Sinocyclocheilus > Sinocyclocheilus grahami. The sequence goes on from NW_015505238.1 coordinate 1,259,249, forward strand.
GTTAAGTTAATGCATCCTTGCTAAATACAAGTATTAATCAATTAAAAAAAAAAATCTTACCCCATACTTTTGAATGTAATGTACGTAGAATTGTTCATATAAAATGGCATAGAATACTTTCCATCAACATAATTTTTGAAATTAAGATCATGAGTCTCTTACCATCCGTCCTGCCTCATTGTTGTGTCTGTTCATGGCACTCCGAGCATCTGGTCGGTTCTCACGAGCATCTGCAAACTCTCGAGACACCAAAACCCCAAACTCTGCATCTTCACTGCAGCCACCCCACTTCCATCCCTCTCCCGGCGGGCCTTTATGATGGGAGTCACAGCCGCACATTGTGGAGGTCCCCTCCGCACATGAACGGGTCACTGCAAACGCCACTCCAGCTGAGGCAATCGCATGAACAAATGCAGACTCTCTTGTGGCTAGAGAAAAGAAAGAGATTTTTTTTATAACATTTGTGTAAACATTTCTTCATGTTATGGCTGTTATATGTTTTCCTTGCTCTGACAGACACATGTCCTGGTCCAAAACATAGAGAGTTGCTTAGCTATGTTGGCTTTTAAAGGGATAGTTCACATTTCTTCTGTGGAACATGATATTTTGAGAAAAAATTTATTTATTTATTTTTTGGAGTGTGTGTTGAAAAAAAAAATCTTATTTTGTGTCCCTCAGAAGAAAGTACACTCTAAGAAAAGTTACTAAAAATAGGACCCAATGTATTGTTAAAGTGCCCTTATTATGCCATTTTTAAGGTTGCTAATATTGTTTTATGAGTCTCCTAAAACAGATTTACATGCATGCAAGGTCAAAAAACACGTGTTTTCTCAAAAAATAGATTTAAGATTTGACCTCATTTCTATATGATTCGTAAACGACTCATGCAAAGCAGTTCAAAGAATCAGTCTCTCTAAACCCCTCCTTTCCGTGAGCCATCAGTGCTTTGATTGGTCAGGTGGTGCAGTCCTTTGTGATTGGTCCAGAGCCATAGAGAGATTGGCTCTGGATTGGTCTACCGCGCACAGCGCATTTTTGGAAACGAAACGCCCATTGCCATGACGGAATGACAGCCCTGGAAACTTGTCAATACATAGAAAAGATGGTATCGATTGTACCTTACCAATTTGAGCCGGAGTCTGATGAAGAAACGGTTGAACTGGCTGATCGACAAGAGACTGATTCGCAAGCACGACTGGAGCAGGATGTTTCTCAGTGGTAAGTCTCAAGTGTTAACAAGTTTGTGGTAATTATCAGATGTGATAAAACAAATTTACTCTCACAGCGTAGGATACAGCGTCTTCTCGACATGATGTTAACCACATGGAAATTTTACTGTTTTTGTGGGCGGGCAAGTTGGCGACGTAGAACGTGGGCGCGGACATTATGCAAATGTGTTACTTCATGACGTAGAGCCGTAACAGAATAAGATTCAAATTCCTGACGACTCGTTTAGGCGATTGCGAGCCGACTCTTTTTTTTGATAGACAATAACTTTATTTATCGTGCACTGTCGGCTTTGCAGATAGTTTATGTTCACATACAGCTACATGACACACTACACGAAAGGTAATATTCGAAAAGGCATAATAGGGGCACTTTAACATAAAGGAGCTTGTTGGATTTTGAAAGCTTTGGTCAAGTGTTTTACCTGTACTTTAAGCGACACCTTGAATTGTGTTGCGTTTTAAAGTTAAACTTAACACAGATAATGTCCTGCCAGAGATTTACCAGTATTGTTTCTATTTTTCTACTGACTATTTTTTTTCTTACAGTGAAAGTCATACAAGTTTGGAACAACAATAGCGTGAGTAAATGATGACAGAATTTCAGTTTTTGAATGAAATACAGCATTGCGTGTATTACTATTGAAGAAGGCAGTCCCAGAATGCACTGTGATGACCTCCAAGATTGCAAAATCCAAGATTGCAGATGAGGTGGGAGAAATATTCATTATGAATAAAGTCATATTTCATTCACTACCAAAAAGTATCGGTACCAATTTAGCATAGGGACCAATTCTTAACTTATTGAAAAAAGTAGTTATTTTTGTTTTCTTTGCGTACAAAAAGTATTCTTGTAGCTTCGTAAAATTACAGTTGAACCCCTGATGTCACGATTATTTTACCGATCTCCTTGCTACGTTTCTGGATGTTGATTGTGTTAATTACATTGCTGTCTATGGGAGGGTCAGAGAGCTCTCAGAATGCATCAAAATGTCTTCATTTGTGTTCCGAAGATGAACGGAGGTCGTACGGGTTTAGAACGACATGAGGGTGAATAATTAATGACAGTAAGTTTCATTTTTGGGTATACTATCCCTTTAACAACTACCTTACCAACTATTAATAAGCAGCAAATTAGGAGTTTATTGAGGCAAAAGTCATAGTTCATGGTTTGTTAATAGTGAGACCTTAAAAAAAAGTTAAATTTTTTATTTTGTTTTACTAAAAATGTATTATTTTAGTGCACTATATATTTATGCTTGTTGCAGTAGAGCTCAGTTAGCAATATGCTAATTGCAAACTCTTCAAAAAAATGGAGTCTCCAGTGCTGTACTCAAGGCACATGGAGTTGCTGCATATCTAGAACATTACGACAGTAAGGATGCTGCCTAGTTAGGAAGTCTGTGTATTTAGACAGTGAGACAGTTCACTCTGTTTTGGAGCTGAGTCTATCCTGAGGCTCTTGTAAAAGGGTTGAAGGAGATCCCTGCCTCTTTTAACTGTGGCCCTCCCAAAAGTCTCTCATCTAGCTGTGCTGTGCCTTCAGGGCATGGATCATTTTCTGTGATGAGCTCTGGAATATACTGACGAAGGTGTTTGAGTGCTGCTCTGTAAACGTCTGACAGCACCGGGACGATTGTTGATCATGTCACTTGTGGCTAATGCAGCCCGAGGTTTCACTGACGCCGTGTTATCTCAAAGGTGTGCTGGTTTCTCTCTGGATAATGTTTCAGAAGCCCCCCGATTCTCCCACCCGTCCGAGCCCTGCGGCCACGTGTGTGAAAGCCAGCAATAAGTCTGCGTGCATGGTTTCTGAAGGCATGTGCTGAGAGATGGAGTTACGCCCCCTTTGAATGCAACAGCTTATTATGTAACCAGACACCATCGTTTCACAATCGCAGCACACTTACTGTGGCTCACCAGTTTGCTTGGTCCCCACAGGAAAAACTTCAACCCAACCAACCCATACGACTTCACCTCCCCAAACATTTAAGTGCTTCTAATGACAGTGCTTCTCAGACAGAGTTTGTCAGGGATCAGTAAGGCCTATAATGGTGTAAGATTATCTAAAGGAGCGCCCACACACATGGAATATGCTGGTGTATTGTGGGTAATGTGAATTTGTGACCAAAACACAGCGCTTGTTCACAGTGTTGTGTTTATATGATGGATGGCATGGTAACATGTTATCATTCTAGTACAATCATTTTGTAATTCTGTCCAGCACTCTATAGTAAAAAAATAAATATACTAAAATGTATTTGGAATACATTTATTTCATGCTAAGTCTACTACAAATACATTTACATATTTATGTACTTAATAAAAATACCCTGCAATTGTACTTTTAACTACTAAACAGGTATGCTTAAAGTCTGTAAAATTTGATTGTGCTATTTCAAGTATACTTCAGGTATACTTTTAATATCTTGCATTTAAAGACCGATATTACTCAAAGATCATACAATCCTCATCGATAGTGACATTGAAACACATTTCTTAACTTTTATATGAGAATGTATGTCTCGTGCGATACGTCAGATTTGAACTGTATTTAGTATGAAATAAATGTATCTTAAATATTTTACTTTTTTACAAGGGCTGTCCAGCATTCTTTTTATAAATGTCCTCCTGAGCAAAATCTTGGATGTATTTTGATGTTTCAGCTGTTTCTTATCATGCAGTAAAAGTCACTGGGTCCAAAATAACTTTGGATACCACTGACTAATTGTGTGGATGAAAAAAAAAAAGATTTATAGAAATATACTTTTATATTTCACAGAAGAAAGAAAGGCAGACAAGTTTGGAAAGACGTGAGGGCGATGACAGAAATAACAATGGTGTTAATTTTTGAGTGAAGTATCCCTTTAAATCCCATAATACACTGCAACAAGCTCAAAATAAATCCATAACGGTGGATAAGCCAAGAAAAATTTATCATTAAATACAAGAATGTATTAGTAAATGTGTAACTGTTTAATTTACTTAATTTTTGTGTGTGCTGTGTATTTTAATATTTGTTGGTGTATTTTGTCCTTAGCTTAGCAACACGCAAGTATTGAAATGAGAGTCAAGCTGTAGCACTCTAGTAGAAATTTCCATTTCAGTCACTTGTTATGTTCCATGACAGTTAGGATGCTTTCTTAGAAGGAAGTCGCCTATGTAGACAGTAGTGAGGCAGCATAGGCTTTGGAATTCTGACCACAATTGTCAAAACCAACAATCAAAATTGTGATTTTTAGTAAATGTTTACTAGATTTGAAGTCATCTTGCGTTCGAATATGCCTACTTCCCTACTATATAGTTGGCAAAAAAAAAAAAACGGTATATGAAATTAGTTCTGTGTCTCGTAGTATTCATAAAACAGTTTACGAAAAGTTCCCAGATAACCTACCACATTGGCAGATTCTAAAGTACATTGTCCATATTTCATACTACACACACTCATAGCTGGACCGATTAAATACCGGGTTTCGGTACCCATCCCTACTCATACTATATAGAAAATACTTTTTTAAACACTTGCGAAGTTCATCCTTATCCTCAGTATAAGATTTCAGACTCAACTACTGTATATGCTAGTGTAGCCCTGAAAAACGAACAAAATTAGCATTTACCAGATGTCCACATTTAAAAAGTACAGTCTTTCTCTTCCAAGAAAATAGTGATGACTCATTCTGCACTACACAGATTTTTGTCCAATCTGATGCCCTCTAGCTTAGAATGACACCATCTTCAACTGATTAGCAAGTAGCAGATTATGGTTCTGTGATGTAACTAAAGCCGTATGTTGAGGTCAATAACTATGAATATGTCCCACCAAAACTTCCTGTTTTAACAGGAAACAGGAAAAGCATTTCACAGGGTCTTTAAGACATTATGGACGTTTGTTGCCGTCTAGCTGTTTCTCATGAATTTGCAGACTCATCTCGCCCCTGGTATTCTTGTTTTATTCTTGCAGGAAGTTCATGTCCGCACACATAGACAAACAGTCCTTTTTAATAAAGGTTGTGTTTGGGCGCGCACCTCTCTGGGTTTGCGGCCAGAAGGAGGCCTAGTTGGTTCTGGCAGGCCCAGCTGGGTTCACCACAACAGAGAACTGTGAGCTCTGGGCCCCAGGAGCCCTGGCCAAGGGCCAAGAAGAGCGCAGCTCCCGCTACCTGCTGGGTCCATGAATCCGCCTTTGTCTCTGTGTTGTCACACCGTATTACCCACACAAAAGGGCCCAGCACCCCGCACCCCATAGCCCAGTTCAGCGCTGCCCAGAGCAGGGGCTGGCATTTCCAAAAGGAGCACCCCCCCCCCTCCTGTGACACACATACACAAAACACACATACATCTCATACCAGCCACAATGCCAAAATATTCCAAAGCCTTTAAAAAAAAAATCCAGTCAGGACGCATCGGGCCAATCCGAACGCAAGCAGAGAAAATTCTTCCTTATCTTCTCCTCGTACTGTCTCCTTCATCATCTCCTTATCCCCCTCTCGAGTTCCCCCTGCCTTCCACCTCTCTTCCTTCGTGATGGGGAAGGATGGGAGATTCCCTTTCAGCCTGCTTTCATGACACAGTCAAAAGGGCGTGTGAATGAGGCGTCCGTGGGAGCCGGGCAGTAAGAGGCATACAGGGATGGCTCATACTGGCCTTCATGCACAGTAGGGGTCGAAGTGAACCCTCTAGCCCTTTTCTATTGCTTGTAATCTCATTTGGCCTCCCTTCTCTTTTTCTCTCTCTCTCTCTGTCTCTCCCTCTCTCACTGCCTGTTCCTGCCCAGGTCCTGCACTGTGCTAACTGCTTTAGCATCTTAACTGTCCAGCATGTATAGGTGCGTCCTTGTGTACTACTTATACCTGAAAAAATGAAACATGGAATGCTGGACACTTCGTGCACTCAACTTTCAAAGCTTTCCTTATGTAGTGGAGGGGCTATCAGAATCCGATGCTGTAGGACAAAATAACCTTCTAAAACTCATACACTAGATCGTAGAGTACACAGTGCATTGAAAAAGTGCTTTTGAGACACAACTTATGTGAATTTTGTGAGGGAGCGACCCATTAGGGTGCTTTCTGTCCTTACTGAGAACCAATGCGACATGCGACTTTATTTAATAAGTGATTTGTTAAGTTGTCCTTGTGTCCTTCACCTCAACCATTCACATCTTATCAGAAAATGTATGGAGAACCCAACACATGTAACGAAAATCAAATATTTATAGCAAGAGGTGCATGAAAATTGAAAATACTACACATGGACTGTTTTCTTAAAGACCGGTGAAATTGCTTGAGTTGAACTGCTTTTGGTGACATTTTCTATTGAAAAAGTTTGGGTGGGACATATCAAATTGGAATTGTTCATTTTTATACAGTTTTTATGTTTTAATCATTTTTTGTCCGTTTTTTTCTTTTTATAAAAATTTTCATAAAGTGTATTGAATTTTTAATCCGCACAAATATTGATGTTCGCCATTGTATTTTGACTGAAGTGGCAAATCAATTTGGCTGATGAAAATAACACTTATTTAACTTAATAAATGGTACTAAACATTTAAAAAAAAATGCATACACATTTAATAATTTAAGTATGTTAGATAAAAATATATCAGATTTAATTTAAAAGAAATTCAAACTGTCATTGTGAAAACCTTAGCTGAAATATCATGGCTTTTAAGTAATATTAATATAAACTAAACTGCTGAATATACATTTATTTTAATATATTAATCCACTATCATTTAAATGTACATGTTTTGGAGACTATTTTAGGTTGCTGACCTACATGTAGCTTGTTGTTATAAAAAAACAGTATGTTACACATTCTGACTGCATGATTCCATGTGATTTTGTTTTATTGTCTGTGCTGTTAGACAGGAAATTCTAATATTACATTTATGCTGTGGATATCGCTGATTCATCTCATATGTGTAGGATCTGTTAATAAATTATCCCACTGAAGTGGTTCAGTTTAAAGCATTCAGCTATTTTAGCTAAAGTGGAGTAATCCCCGATATATAATATATTATTTGAAACATTTTTCTGTAAACATTATAAAGTCATTAATATCTTGCTGTGATACTTTTCTCATCATATTTTTGTCAACAATATTTTAAAATGAAAGTAGTTCAAGTATCACCATGCTGTCTTTTTTAATCACATTTTTGTCAATAACTTCACTTACTAAACAAAGCACTGATTGGCCTCAAGCGTGATGCAACTTTTTTTTAAATACATTAGCATATGTTTGACCTCAAAGCAAAAACACAGACTAAAAGCAGTTTCAGTATGTAGAGAACTTCATTGTTTTCTTTAACCGCAGTTTAAATACTTTACATTTGCTAGACTGGTGTGTGTTGTTAACCCATACCTTTATCAAGAACAGGTCCAAATATTGCTAGATTGTCCTTGATAGTGGTACAGTTCCACCTGCGGCCTCGGAACTGATGCTGACACTCCTGGATTCCCAGTTTGACTCCCTCTGCCACACTGGGCATGATCTCGATGTAATTGCGGCAAAAGCGTAGTTGTTTTGGCACCAGACCAGGTATGGAGCCACACAGGATGGGTTGGGAGCCTAGGGATGAGTACTGCTGCCCAAGGGCCAGGGACCTGGAACACAAGTGTGAAGATTAAAGCCAACCGTGGGCACACCTGAGATCTAAGTCTTCTGATGGAGGACGGCTGTTCTGAGCTCATCTTTTATTGAATGTGTATTTTTGTCATGATTATTATGGTTTGTATAGTTTACATGTTTACTTTAGTATTAGATGTAGATGGGATGTTAGCGTTGAAAGTTGTGGTCTAGTCGGTTATTATATACTTCTCGTGTATGACCACTTATATCCACTGCAAGATTGCCTGTGTTCGAATATTTATGTCTCTGCTGCTCCGGTTTTTAACTCAAATCTTTGTGTGTCATTAGATATTTGGCTGTTTGCAAGTGTATGCATGTGTGTGGTTGTGTGCAGTAGCTGAGCTGACAGCAGATTCCTCAGAGATTTACTTCTTTTCCAAACAGTGAGTAGCTCAACAGTTTCATGAACACTTCATGGAAACCATCCCAATATCTTAGTTATTCCAGAAGCGATACTTTCACACTGGTAATTAATTTTATTGCCTTCTTTTTCTGTCCAAAGTAAGAATAAGGAGATCACATAGTTTTAATGATGTCCTTGTTTTGACATATACTTTAATACTGTAGGTGTAACCCTTACTCTCCTTTAGCTCTTATTGCTATTTATTGCATTTTTTAAAAATGTGTGTGTGTGTGTGTGTGTGTGTGTGTTATTGTCTCTTCGATAACACATGCAGAACACACACACTCTGTCTGGAGCTGTAATAAGTCAAATTTTCAGTGTTATAAATCCTGTGAATGTTTGGAAAAGATTCAGTTGTACAGCAGAGGAATCTATTAGCAGTTCTGTCCTCATTTTCTCACAGACGACGCTATAAAACATATCTGCATGAACCTCTGAACCCAGTGACATCTGATCTGTAAATGTCGCAGTCTGTAAAAATCATTTAGAAAATCATAAAGCAAAAGTTTAGACTCGTAATTGTGATCAGATGAGCCAGTGTAAAAAAGACATTGTAAAATGCAAGTGCGTGCAAACTTCTGACTACACGTTCTACATTCTATATATAACGCGGCAAGCTGCTATGTTGCCTCACAACCATTTAAAACCTACAGTTTTGATAATAAACTATATTATTTTTGAGAAGAATAGTTTATTCTGAGTAAATCAATCAATTTTTTATCATATTGCCATTGCAGCCCTTTTACAAACATTATGTTTTAGGTTAAAGTCACAATGAAACCGAAGTAGACAGATCTTTTCTTCCATATTGTGAAGTACATCAGAGTAAAACAGTTTACCAAAAAATAAAAAAATGTATGGTGGGTACTTGATTCTGTCCATCCGTTGTTGATTGGATGGAGGCAGATCTAAATGTGAGTTTGGAGTCTATTGTAAGAAATGGGCAGAATTTAGTAGTTTTCCAGTCATTTTGAACTGGATTGGATTTTCTGTTTCTATTGTCACATTCGTCGTCAACTTCTTGACTTTGGTCACACGGTGTATAATTTTGTTGATAATTTCTTTAAATTCTTTAAACCTTTTCCCACTTTGTTACACTTGTGTTGTTCCCAGTCAAAATGACCCGCCTTCAGAAATATGCTTATGAATTTCTTGTTATTCTATATCATTACCAAATATTGGATTTAGTCTTTTTTATTTACAAACTTGTTCTCTTTCAATTAGCACAGGTTTTGTGTTTCAGTTTTTTAGTGATCATTGGCGAAATTATCCACAAGTAACACTTTTATTTCCCTCAAGTTGACAAAAACATTGATTTGATGATAATACAGCATAATGAAAAATTTACAAGCAACTTTGAAAAGGAACACCAAATTATGTAAAGGATTTTCAACACAGTGCAAGGGTTTAGCACATGAAATTATTGGAAGATGTTGTAAGTTTCACCAGTAGATCGGGAAATAATTAAAAAAATTCATGCAAACAAATTAAATTAAATTAAATGCATTCATGGAAGAATTGTTTACAATAAGATTAATAAAATGTATTTAGAAAACAGATGGTGAATTTTCATTTCATTCGCAATAAAAGCATCCCTACACTGCTGAATATATATATAAAAAATATATATATATTTTTTCAGAACCTGTGAACTGAAGCAGCTGCCCTGAGTGTGCAAAGACAGTATTCCATGCTTTTCTGATGAGATATGCTGCCTGACAGGCAGCGCTGGCATAGATGCTGTCTTGTGTGCCAGAGGTTTACCTGGTTCCCCCTTCGGGCCAGTGGAAGATCACACCTATTAGAGATCAGCCGCTCACGATGACCTCAGGCCCCCCGCGGGGTGCAACCCTATCACAGCGCCAGTCTCTCTGACAGATGAGTGTACTACTGCACCCCTCACACACAAAAGCCCTAGCATTGAAGTCAGAAGAGAAAAATCCCCCTCAGAGGCTTCTCGGCTTCTCTTTTGCTCTCCTCCCTCACTCCAGTCGCACACTCTCTCTGTTTGATGTTGTGTGAAACCTTGAACACAGAGCTGGGAGATGTTAACGGGTTGCCAGGTATCAGAGGAGATGTGAGAGGTGAGTCTTTGTATCAGAGGAGCCGAGAGACTTATGTTGAGATTACGTGTGCGTCTCGCTGCCTTTGATGCATCATTTGGGTGCGTCACGGCACCATCAACTTTGTCAGGGAGTTGACGTCATAACACTGATGTTTGTGTCTGTGGGTGAAAGTGGCTGCGTTCAAACAGCTGCACAGGTAAACATTACTTGTCTCTCTATTATATAATATGTAATTCTATACTACATTCTGTGAGGGTAAATTGTCAAATGTATCACTTAAAGCAGAGGTTCTCAACTTTGTCTCGAAGCCCCCCCAATGTACACACAACATTTGAAGGTCCCACAGAACAGAATGTCCCCCACAGAAACTCAGAATGTCAAAATATTGAAGTAAGAAAATCAAAAACTATTCAAGATTCTGATTCAGCATGCAATGGCTATTGAGAGGGGAAAAGACCTGGGCCTCATTTAATCAGATTTATTTAAAAATAAATAGACAATCACAATCTGAATTAATATCGTTATATGCATAAATGAGCAACCTCTTTTGTGATAATTGTCACTAAAATTATTTCATGAATCATATACATACTGTACTTCTTACATATAAAGGGCTATATTTGTGGGCATTCTATAGATGGAGTTTATAAGCTTGTTCATTTTGCACTTGAATTTAAGATAATTAAAATATTTTTTGCGTATGGATGTTTTATCCTTCATTTATAGGAACATTTTGGAAATTGTTGTACGTCCACATTTAGGATCATTAAGATAATTTAGGCCCAAGATTTCATTATTATTTTTTTTTTATCTAATTTTTTGTGTGTGATTTTTTAAATTAATTTTTAATATAATCAGATGTCATCCTGTGGCTCCCTAGGAATTTTGCTGATGCCCCCCATTTGGCCACATTTGGCCTGGTTATGAATCACTAAAAAGAAATTCTGTTATTGTTTACTCACCCTAATGTCATTCCAGACGATTGTGATTTTGGTTTATCTTTGGGACACAAAAGAAGATATTTTGAAGAACTGTTTTTGTCCACACAATGAATGTCAAGTCAACAAGACCCCATTAACTTTCATTATATAAACAGTATTTGTGTCCCACATAGGACAGATTTGGAATGAGGGTGAATAAATGATGACAGAATTTATTTTGGGTGCACTTTCACTTAAAGGAAGAGCAGTGAAACTGGTGCCTGTTTTTCTTTGCCTGTATTTATTACCGTAATTCCATCCAAGAAGCCATGGTTACAGCATGACATTTTATAGTGTGTCATTCATTTACTCCACCATGTATTATTCCTATAAATTTGGATTATTATTTTCGAAGTGTCTGACAGAAACTCCGGCCCCTTACATAGGAACTTACTGGAAGTGGAGCCTGTTTTTCTGCTGTGTTTGCTGAGTGAGTAAGTGGCATAATTACACATGTGCTTGCATCCTAACTGTCCATTAATCTCTCACCCATGTGGATAATTAGTGTGTTGGTGTGTGTGCATGTTGTGCTGAATTGTGGATCAGCCTTTCTCTGCACTCGACACTGTCTATGTATGAGGCTCCTAATTAGATAGGGATGTGTTTGATAAATTTAACCGCATGCTTTGATACACACACGAGTGTGCTTTCATCGCATGCTTCACATTCTCAGTGATCAGTGGTTTGTTTGGTGATCTGCACCATTGACTCTGAAGTGGATGAGAAGAGGAACGTTTCAGTGTGGGGGGGATCGCAAACACATAAAAACGCACCAAAACCGTTTCGAGGAAAGAAGGGTGTGGCGACACGACAGAGTGGGGAATACAAACATTGGGTTGATGCAAGTTGCTAATTTGTCTGCTGGAATCTGCTACCGCGAGGAGACACAGTGAAGCTTTAGGGTCTAGCAGGTGCTTGTCTGAGCAGGTTTAGGGCCACCTCTAGCCTTCAGGTGTTATCGCTCACTTTCCGTGTTGCTGGGTGGGTGGGGACTGCAGTGCAAGATGAAAATAATGACGCAAGCATTAATGAGCCATTGCAAACCACAGGTACAAGGATTATGAAGTGAGGGAATTCCTCTCTACACAAAACAGAGAAATGTTATTTTGCCATTGGCTAAAGATTAAAGTGATACCCACCCAAACAGTAAGTCTCTTGAAAAGCTCTTTTCAGTATAATGAAAGTGAATGAGGACTGGGGTTGTCAAGCTGTCCAAAAAAGCATAAAATAGTTTTCAAATTCAGGCTTTCATTCACATATTAACACATTCTAAGAAAAGTCTGTACTGATGGAAGGAATTTTCTGAATTAATTTTTAACAAGTGTTTTTGAATTACGCATTGCATTATATTTGAGAAAGGAAAACCTAACTGATAATGTCCTGGTATAATATCCCCATTACGTTTTTATTACAGTGCATTTAACAGTACACATTCATAGTGCACACCAAATGTGGTAAGTGGAGGCTCAAAGGCTTGCGTGACACGCAAGAACAAACCTGATTATTTCTCAAGCAAATGCGGTTGAGCTTACTTTTACCATATTGGATGTGCTCTGTCATGTATGTGCATTGGCCAGTGTTTATATCTGCATAAAAGCAAAAATTTAATCTGGTAATCATGAATGCCACCCCTAGTAAAAAAGTAATACATTTAATATACACTTAAGTATAGTTCAAATCTATTAACATATTTACTGAAATATCGCTCAAGGCTTGCTGATATAAAAATTATAATTAAACTTAGTTTGGAGTACTACTTGTGTAGAATGCACATTTCAATGTCTCTATTGATAAGGATAGTATGATTTTTGAATAATATCGGTCTTTAAATGCAAGATAATTATAATTAAACTTTATTTGGAGTACTACTTGTGTAGAATGCTTATTTCTTAATATGTCTCTATTGATAAGGATAGTATGATTTTTGAATAATATCGGTCTTTAAATGCAAGATATTTTAAGTGTACCTGAAGTTTATTTGCAATAGTTCCACTTTAGCACAATCAAATATACTTCAGTATATCTTTAATTATTCAGCACTACTTCCACTTCCATTAAAGTGCATTAAGTAGTTAATCCAATTTAGCAGACTTTAAGAATACCAGATTAGTATTCTAAAAGTACAATTGCAGGGCATTTTTAAGCACTTAAATGTGTAAATGTATTTGTAGTATACTTAGCATGAAATAATTATATTTCAAAAACATTTATTATATTTATTTTTCACTAGGGCCAAAAAGCACAATAAGTTTCATATACACTTTTTGCTCTATTCAAAGTCTTTAGAAGCCCTACAAGAGTTTAGTGAAAAATAAATGTAAATTTAAATCATTATTCACTGAAAATCTTTCATCCTAGCTTTTCTTGGCGCATTCATAGCTAATTCATCAATGAACCTTTCTTTTGGATTGAATGTTTTTAATTATTCAGTCGATCCAGTTCACAAAGCTGGTCTATCTGACTGATTTAATTCTTGAGAACTCACTGACTAATGTGGTGACAGACTTGCATAAAAGTCTTCTGAAGATTTATATAGCGCATGAATCATATAAGCAAGTTTTTTAATTATTTTATTTGTGCTGTTGTGCTCCCATTGTGTTCACATGGAATTAATTTTTTCCAGAATTTCTCATTTTCTGTTTCACAGAAGAAAGACACACAGAAAAGATGACATGCGTGAGTTAATGATGACATTATTTTCATTTTTGCATGAACTATCCCTTTAAGCTACCTTTTTTTTGCTCACCCTCCAAATAAAACAACCCTAGACAAAGCATATTTTAATGTCATTCTCCAACTGTTTCAGCTCTCATCATGCGTTCTCCAAACAAAAGTGGGAGATGAGGCACCTGTCCATGACCACACTGCTGAGTGTTCTGTTTTTGTCCAGAGGCAGAAGAAATAAGAAACTCTTTGAACTTGTGAGTTTGTGACATCCGACCCCTTGAGCTCTTGAGGTTGATGCCTTGTTAAAGCTGTGTTTGAGTTCATTACAAGGCCACAGCTTTGGCCTGCTACCCCAGGCCCCAGACAGGTCAGGGAACATTCACCACACATTCCTGGCCAGCTTCTGCTTTATTTGAGATTGACAGCTGCTTGGAGATACACTGAGGTGTGTTTTAAACCAGTGATCTTAACATTTAGGCCACTCATTCAAATATAAAGCTTTATCAAGTACTCTCATGTCTCATCACACCTTAGTGCACTCCCATAACGCATCTATGTTGATGTCTATCACTACTTTGACTTCTCAACAAAGAGATTAAAGTCACGGCTTATTCAAATCCCAAATGTTGGTCAAGGTCGACAGAATGCTTAAAGATCTCTGTATTGTTTGGTATAGATCTCTGCCCTTCCCTCCACTCATACTCGACATTTTAAGACAGGAAGTAGGAGAAGAGAGATTTTTGGAAAATAACACACACCTTTTTGTGTCAAATGTATGGAAAGCATGTGTGCCTTAGGCTACATGAGCGAAGAGAGGTTCAGAGAGAGAAAAGGGATTAGAAAGAGAATCACCTTGTCATAATTAATTCCTCTATTGAATGATGGACCATTTGTATAATTTAACAAACACCTCTAATTTAAATGTCAGAGAAATGGTCTACATTTGATTAATTTACAATTTCCCACTGGGCAGTACAGTGGGCCATACAGTATATTCTCCATGTCAGAGTCTTGTGGTACATTACAGTATTTATGGAAAGTATCACTTTAATTTTCAGAATCATATTTGGAATTTTATCAAATATTCCAAGTTGTATCCATTTCAGTTTAATTATATGCTGCTTTAATTTTTGGTCAGATGCCTTATTATGACTTGAGCTCATTTTCCACTAACTTAAAAAACCTTAAAAAGGAAAGAGAGAAAGGGTTGGTAGCCTGAGGATGGGGCTTTTCCTCAGTCATTCTGTCAGAACAGGAACACAAACTCCGTCAACAGTTCAGGTTTTTCCCACCACACTGTTGACTGGCATTTCAACTGCTCTGGGCTTATCAGATATAAAAAAAAATCTCAGAATCCTCGAAAAATGTTCAAACTTGTTTTCTTTCTCTTGGTTCCTTTTCTTTTCCTAATGACACTCCATGTACCCTTGCTATAGCGAGTGAAGTTACCCTAGAGTATTCGTATTATAATCAACAACGCACTTCTGCAAACATGTCATTGATTAATGCATCGTGGGTATATGTTTTCTGTGAATTTTTCATGGGAGGTGCCCACCCACTGCACTGTTCTCTGATATAATGATGGAAATAACTGTAGTTCCAAACTTATGTTGTTTATTTCAGTGGGAGAAATGGTTTTCAGCACATTTTGTTGGCAGAATCAAATACAAGATGCAAATGATAGCTAGCTAACTTAAGATGCATACTGAGAGGACAACAGGTAGTAGTTGCAAGCATGTGAAGGTCATTCGAGACAGTAGAGCAATTTACACAAGCAGTCTCAGTACTGACATTTACGGATAAGTTTAGTTCCTCTTTGGGAACTCTTTTGGGAACCTCTTTTTCTTATTAATGGTATTGAAGCGTATGTTGTTTGACATATTGTATTGAATGTTACTCAGAGGATAATATGTTTAGAGCTTAGTTTGGCAGAGTTTAATGAATATTTTTAAACTCTCGCTGTAGTTTCACAGTTCCCGAAATATGGTTAGGACAAAACTCCAGATTTTGATGAAAAAGATGATCTTTTAGTAGCTTTATTAGTTTAGCCTTCATTATTTAGGACTGCTGATAATTTTTTCTTTGCTGCCAAATAACAGTTGTAAGAGGAATCATTTGCAAAAACTGCTTGCATTATTATTTTTGTGTGTAGTAAAACATATCACACTTCAAATCACCCTGAAAATCCATCTTAAGCCTCTGTTATGAAACATAATAGCTAGTTCCCTTTCAGTCGGTCACTACGAGTCACGTCGTGACCGACGAATTGGGATATCGCTTCGATAGACCAATCTACTTTGAGTGTAATCTAAACGAGCCAATACACACTGGCATGCAATTATTGCATCCAGCTGCCGCTGATCACAGCGTGAGTATAATAAGGCAGCAGGTGCAATGTATACCAGCTTTTCGCTTCGGAGCCGAGCGACAACATCGCACGTTCAGCACGCTCTCGGAAGCTTTCTGTGTTGGCGGGACGGCGCTTCAGCGGTGGTCGTTCCAGTGTCGAGTGGGTTGCGCACTTCAGGCTGCACTACCCCCTGTCGTGTTGCAAAGCGTCCATCTCCCCTGTGCGCCTCAGCACTAAAAGAGTATTTCCTAAAAAAGAGCAAATTTCTCTAAGAGAGCTACACGGGTGCATCTTTATAAAGATGACGGATCGTCCTTATAAGGATGCCGTTTCACCCGTGCGTTTCTGGGTGCGGTCGTTACCTGGCACTGGGTGATGGTCACGATCGCTGCCTCACGTGTCTGGGCATTAAGTAAGCTGAGGTGGCCTTCGTGGATGAGTCATGTTCTCATTGCGGGAAGATTACCATCTCGGAGCTGCGAACCAGGCTCCGCTACTCGCAAGGGGGCGGAGTCCTGTTGCCGCTGCCGCGATCTGGGGCTCGTTCTGGCGCAAGGCAGACAAGAACCACTTCCAGCAGTAGCATGGGCGGTTTGAGGGTTACAGTGATAGCAAACCCCGCAGGGAACCAACCCTCTGGGGACCATCACTCCTCTTGCTCCTCCGATCCAGTGGAGCGACCCATGGAACGCGCTGGGCCCTCTTTAAAGAGCATACCAGCGGTATCCAGTGGACCTCCCCCCGACCAGATGTCGATCTCAGCATCGGAGGGCGAGCTGTCCGGGACGGTGACAAAGCCTGAATCGGATCCGGAGTTGACAGCTATGCTTTCCCGGGCCCCTGAAAGGGTCGGGCTCGAGTGTAAACCTCCACTGCGTCCCGAGCCCTCAAGGCTGGATTATTGGTTTCTCGGGTGGCTCGCGCTGGTTCTCAGCGCCCCCCCTGGTGCCTTTCTTCCCGGAGGTGCATGACGAGCTCACCAGGTCGTGGACAGCACCTTTTACTAAGAGCTCCGAACCGCCACTGACCTCGCGCTCCGAGCGACAAAGGTCACTGCGAGTTCTCTGGGTCGTGCGATGTCCACGCTTGTGGTCCAGGAGCGCCATCTCTGGCTGTGTCTGGCAGACATGAGGGACACCGACAAGGTTCGGTTCCTCAATTCCCCTGTGTCCCAGACTGGCCTCTTCGGCAACGCAGTCGAGAGCTTTGCCCAGCAATTCTCGGCTGCCCAGAAGCAGACTGAGGCGATCCGACACATCCTGCCCCGGCGGGCAGCTGCTGCCTCCATCCGTCCGCCGGCTGCAGCGCCCAGCCTGTTCGTCGCCGAGGGCGGGCGTCCGCGTCCGCCCCCGAGCCACATCCGCAGCAGCCGGGAGGGCCGGGAGGAGAATCTTTTGTTTCATTTTTCCCCGCCGTTGGCCTCACGGCCGACGGTACCCAAATTCTTAGGCACAGACGCACTAGCGCACAGCTGGCTGCAGGGCCTACGCAAGTATGCATTTCCCCCAGTGAGCCTTCTCGCACAGACACTGTGCAAAATCCGGGAGGACGAGGAGCAAGTCTTGCTAGTGGCGCCGTATTGGCCCACTCGGACCTGGTTCCCCGAGCTAGTGCTCCTCGCGACAGCCCCTCCTTGGTCGATTCCTCTGAGGAAGGACCTACTGACTCAGAGACGGGGCACCGTTTGGTACCCGCGTCCAGACCTTTGGAAACTCCATGTCTGATCCCTGGACGGGACGCGGAGGTTCTAGGTGACCTACCCCAGGAGGTAGTGAACACTATCACTTCGGCAAGAGCACCATCTACGAGACATGCTTACGCCTTGAAGTGGAACCTGTTCGTCGAGTGGTGTTCTTCTCGCCGAGAAGACCCCCGGAGATGCCCGATTGCGGTCGTGCTTTCCTTTCTGCAGCAAGGGCTGGAGCGAAGGCTGTCTCCCTCCACCCTCAAAGTCCAGGTTGCTGCTATTGCTGCGTACCATGACCCGGTGAATGGGAAGTCCGTAGGTAAGCATGACCTCGTCATCAGGTTCCTTAGAGGGGCCAG
>NW_015505238.1:1277631-1282481 GCF_001515645.1 Sinocyclocheilus grahami
GCAGGCGGCTCGCACAGGGCACTGGAAGGGGCAGCACCATGGCGCTTTGGTAGGGATCCCAATTCGTCGGTCACAACGTGACTCGTAGTGACCGACTGAAAGGGAACGTCTCGGTTACGTATGGTAACCCTCGTTCCCTGAAGGAGGGAACGGAGAAGTCACGTCCCGTCACCACGGTTGCTGTGCCACCGCTGAGCGGCCGGGTCGCCGGCTCGCTCCTCAGCGAAAACCTAGTATGCATTGCACCTGCTGCCTTATTATACTCACGCTGTGATCAGCGGCAGCTGGATGCAATAATTGCATGCCAATGTGCATTGGCTCGTTTAGTTTACACTTGAAGTAGATTGGTCTATCGAAGCGATATCCCAATTCGTCGGTCACAACGTGATGTCTCCGTTCCCTCCTTCAGGGAACGAGAGTTAGCATACGTAACCGAGACGTTTCTATCTGCTCCAAGCTGGTCATCCAGCTAGACTTCCTGAAGCCAGTTGCATCAGCTAGAAGCTGGTTAAATGCAAGTCTAAACCAGATAGCACATGCCAAAATACAACTACCAGATTAAAGGGGTCGTATGATGTTGCTAAAAAGAACATTATTTGGTGTATTTGGTGTAATGAAATGTGTTTATGCGGTTTAAGGTTCAAAAGACACATTATTTTCCACATGCTGTACATTATTGTTTCTCCTCTATGCCCCGCCTTTCTGAAACTCGTTGATTTTTACAAAGCTCATCGGTGTGAAAAGTGAGGTGTGCTGTGATTGGCCAGCCATCTAGTGCGTTGTGATTGGCCGAATTCCTCAAGCGTATGACGAAAATATTACTCCCAAGCGGCAACCTCCCGCTCTCTCTCTTGAAGCCAACAAGGAAGTGACTTAAACTGTAATCGACTGCCCGCTAGAGGCTGGCTGCAAAAGGGAGTCAATCCCATAGACTCTCCATGTTAAAATGCCCAACTTTACAGCAGAAAAAAACATGTTTACAGCCTGGTTCAAAAAATTATTTTGGTTTATATAGCTAATTTTGCCCTTGATGACAACTATGAGGGGGGTGATTTTTTTATAACTCATCCGTTTAAATTATATTAAGCCTTAAATTTCTGCATAATTAAGGGAGTGGTCACTTGAGTGACAGGTGGATTGCCACTGCTGTCACCACCGTCAAGCTAGGTGGGCGTGGCTTCAGCAACCTGCTCCCGCTCTTTGCCCATTTTCGATTATCCGGGAGTGACTCGCTGCCAAGACGCCCAATTTTGAGCTTCAAAAACGCTCTTCGGAAATCTACGGGTGACGTTACTATGTCCATGTTTTTATACAGTCTATGGTTACGCCCCTTACCATACTGTGATGCCGTGTCTCGGCGCGAAGAGACAAAACGTTGTCTCGCGCCGCGTAAACATAAAACCATGTCTGCATTTGTGATCGGAGAAATTACAAACAAAGCGCTACTCTACACTGCTCAAAACTCGCGTTTGAATCAACAGTGGCAAATTTTTTAAATATGAAAAAACAGAACAGCCGGCATTGTAGTCTACTCTACCAGGATCAGGAAACAGTCCTCCATAAAATGCGCTGCACACATCTGAATACTTGGTTTGTACTGCTCCGGAACAGTGTTGTAAATACAACTTAACCACTGATTTCTAGTCGTGTCCTCTTTTGGAATGCCAAACAAAGTATTTTCGCTTTTGCAACGAAACACACAGCATCTTCACAACATGGCGTCAGCGGCAACAATACTACAGCGAGAATCAAAGTTACGCCTTCTTTCTTTGCGTGAAAGCAAAGATGCTAATGCAAATCTTCCCACATAGTGACGTAGACATGTGGGGGCGTGTTTAAATGAGGCATTTTAGGAGGGCGTGGACCAGTCTTAACTTTTATAAAGAATATCTCTTTGGGTTTGAGACTTTAGTCTTTGCAACTTTAGGGATCTTATCTATTCACAAACAACTTGTAACACTCCAAAGAGAAAGGAAAACTTGAAATCGCATCCTATGACCCCTTTAAAAGCTTGATATTCAAGCAGGGGAATGTGTGTGTGTGTGTGTGTGTGTTTTCGGTAATACTATTTGTGTAAGGCTCTAAATGATGTAAGGACAGTAAGATAACTTCTAAACCTCAATCCTGAAACTGCTGGCCTGTTGCTGTAGTACGGAAACTACTGTGACGTTACGACTCTGTGGCTCTGTCTCCGGGAGCTGCTGCTTGTCACTTCTCAACTAGCAGAGCTGTCAGAGAGCTTTGACTCCACCGGCAGTCCCTGCGTAAGCGACCTGACACTTTTGATTAAAGTTATGATGTATTACACAACTCCCTAAAGCCCTTCTGAAAGAACTGAGATGGACTTAGAAGTTTGGTATTCACCAGAGCCATGATGGTTTTTCCAATTCCATTCGAAAGCCTGACCAAACATTAGCCAAATGTCAAAATGTGGTCATTACAGTCTAATGTACTTTTATTGTTTTTTCAATGTTTAAAAATGTATTTAATAATTTGTAACTAAAACTTTAAAGATTTACCTTTAATGAGAGGATTACACTTAGTGAACAAATCATTCTTTTAATTTGGATCTTTTTAGTGAATCTGTTGATCCAATTCACAAGACCTGAATGATTCAGTCTTCAGAAATTCTCCTTTCTGTTCCATGGAAGAAGGAAAGTCATTTGGAATGACGTGAGGGTGAATAAATGATAACAGAATTTTCATTTTTAGGTGAACTATCACTTTAAAGAAACCTCTCACAGACACGCACCAGCCTCGTCCACTGTCACTATTTAAAGTGCGTGTATCATGTGTGTGTGTGTGTGTGTGATAGGATGACTTCAGAGATAACCTCAGGTTGTCTGGATGATCCAGAGACCACAGGTGTATTCATCATCGGACCTTGAATGAGGGTAACTGTGCATTCTTCTTCTTAATCCAGTTTATTTAATAAAGCAACCTTTGTGCATGTTTGTCAGTCAGAGCAAACGCTGGCATACTAAACCGTCCTCTGTGTCCTAACAAGCAAATAATCAGTCTAAACTGAATGCAAAACTGCAACGTGGCAAAATCTCAGGCAATCAAAAGTTAGTGCTTAATATGCACTTATGTGAAGCAGAATTTTGATTTCATGGTGGGCGGAGCCCACAAGTAGTTGTGACAAAAAAAAATTTTCTAGAACTTTTTTCTATTTTTGTGTACACTATAAGATTGTTTTACAGAGTTGTAAGTAAAATAGATTATTGGAGCATATTTAAAATTCTTTTTTTTTTACTTCAAAATTTCACATTTTCTTCAATGTGTTACTTGACATTTTTTTGTAATTATTTATGACATTTACTTGCAATTTTAGTCCCACTTTCTATTAAGTGGCCTTACCTACTATGTCCTTACATCAAAAAAGTATTTTTGTGTTCATATTGCAATGCAAAACACTTCTGCTGATATTGAGGTGGGGTACGGGTAAGGTTAGGGACAGGTTTGGTGGTATGGGTAGGTTTAAGGGTGGGTTAAGATGTAAGGGATGGGTCAACATTGTAATTATAAATGTAAGATATTAATTACAGATGTAATTACATGCAGGTATTTTTAAAATAAAGTACAATGTAAAAACATGGATGTACACAATAAGTGCATTGTAGTAAATGATTAATGTAAATGTAAGTACAGACCACTTAATATAAAGTGGGACCGCAAATTCAAAGTGTAAATTGTTTTAAAGTAGCAACCTTTTCCAGTGTACCTAAATCATCCCAAACAATTGCTGTGCAACAATACAATTGATTGGTTTGCTGATATTGAATCAATACATTTGAAAACTAAGGCTATCTGTTTCACCCTCCTTTTCCTAAGTGGCCCCCATTATCCCTGAACATCCTTAATCTTTTCACACTGAATTGCAGCTGGTGGATTTTCTTGCGGTATCATTAAAGCAGTGACACTGGCTGACATGCAGGGGGGTTTGGTATGAAGGGTGTATAATGACATTCCTCTCTCACAGAGATGAGTCAAGTCCCATTGAAGCCAGCAGGAGACCAGAGCAGGTCAGAATGCTTACTGGCCTCCCGATGCTGTCTCCTTCATGCCTATTCTCGCAAAAAAAGAGTTTTCCGAATTTTAATTAATTCAGAATTAGAGTTTTGTGTTAAGTGCTTATGTATGTTTCCGTCTGAAAGGGCTCTTTCCTTTTGAGAACATAAGAATAAAAGCCTATATATCCTTAATGCGAGCCACATTGTTACGATAACAAAAAGAGCAGCTTAAAATCCATATTATATGTTAAAAAATATAAATGTAACCATCAGTTTACCTCATTTTTAGCTTGTTTTTTTATGAGTAACTTTATGAGTAAAAAAAAAACGAAACTACTTTAAAAAGGTGGACTGCGCACAGAATGCCAAATCTGATTGAGTTATAAAAGTAATTAATTTCAGTAAACTTCTAAACCAATTAAAATCAAATAATATTTAATATACGGTTTTGAGCAGTTCATTTCCACTGTTTTGATGGGTACTTCAGATAATAAGAGCTACTGAAAAGTGTTTCCAGGTCAAGCCGAGACTTGATCATCTGAGGTCAGGCCTCTTCTGAGCTGTTGTGTTGTAACCGAGCTGAGGTTTTGATAGATAACAGATGAACGGCGGGGGAAACAGTCAGCTGGATCCGAACGGATGGTGGCTTTGTGGTGCTGTTGTGGGAAGAAGCCACAAATACCTTGTTCCTCTCTGTCTGGTATTCGGAGTGATTGTGTCTCAGCTTGCTCGTCATCTGTAATGCATGTAAAATTGAACAGAGCTAGACAGGCTGATTGCTTTGAAGAGCTCTCGCTGATTAAGCCTGAGCTTAATTAGTTCATCTTGAGAGGATAA